>NC_071571.1:124031955-124184455 GCF_024509145.1 Vidua macroura | reverse complement strand
GCAATGTTCCCTGTACTGTCCTGCTGACATGATTTAATCCTGGCCCACAGGGATTACCACCTAGTCTCCTGAAATTAGAATGAGTGCAGCTACACATTTCACACATGTCCCTGATAAGCTGTCACGTGGAAGCAGCCTTCAGTCATAACAGCCTGAGGTCAAACTGGAACTGGTCACTCAAAGCTTAAAGGTTCTGTATTGTATAACCAGTGGTAGCCATCCAGTCACCACACAATAAATATTTAATATAATTACAGTTTGCTCCTCGTAAACTTCATTCATTTGTGGGTACCACTAGTTTCCAATTTCTTGATGACAGAAACTGAAAATCAGCTGAACCTGAACTAAAAAGTCTTGTTTTCCTTGTCTTAAGATCACCTCAAATTGTATCCACTCTAGTTTCAAAATGTACATACAAAAGATTTGCTCCTGTAAAATGAAAAAAAAGGTCTACTTCACTTTCTGGACCGTGTCAAATGTCTGTCTCTGTTTACTTTCTTCCAACAAATTCCCTGAAGTGACAAATTGAATTATAGAGTAAATCTTCTGTGCTGTAAATAAGAACATGGCCCTGGTGGAGGAGGGAGAATTAAGAAGGTATTTTCACACATTAGTGATGACAACATATAATTGACTTGTTGCTCTGTTTTGTTATGCTACTCAGTGGTTATGCTGTCATCAATGACTTCCGAAATTAACTCACTCTCTTTGCACATATGTCCTCTTTGAATGCTTTAGGTAGAGGAAAAGTGGCTTACTCCACCTTGGAAATATTTGACATACATATTGTCATAATTTAAGAAAAGTGGTGAAACTAAATAAAAATTGAGGAAATGTGGTAGTTGTTTTGCATTAATCAGTGCAACTTTTGAAAAATCCTTTATTATTCACAGGACTAAACCACAAAATTAAACATACATTTAATATTAATAGTGTACATTTTAAGTACTTCAGACTCCAGAAGTTTAACTCTTGGACCTCAGTTCACAGTAGAAGATTATTTTGGAAAATACCTTATATCAGTGTTCTTATGTATACACACAATTTTTACGAAGTAACGGTAGCCAAAACATAACCTAAGTTCAAGATGAGCTCCTGGCATGTACTTGAGGTAAATGCCAAAATTCAACAGACAGGGGAAACAGGGTTAGAATCAATTTAACAAAATCAAATAACTAAACAAGTAACAAGAAATTAATCTTGGTAAACAAGGATAAAGATGTTACCTACTAGTAGTTTCAATTCTTCAAGTGAAAAAGTATACCCATATCCATAAATATGTCCTATCACTGGAGATCGGAGAAGTTTTTCACTGCAGTGCTTGCAGAAGTAAACACCCAAAGCCTTGCTTCTTTGTTTAGTATGATTTGTCATTGTTTCAGTTTTACATCAGCCACATAAATAAAATCATAGAAATGCTGGAAGACTTTGAAGGAGAACTGAAACCAAACCACAACTGCAATTACAGGGGGTTATGCTATGTCAGCCACAGCAAAGCTGTTAGATTACTTTTCTGTCTTAACCAGAATCACTATCTCAGTAGAAATACATATATCGATATAATGATGGAATAAGGAATGTCCTCCCAAAAAAGCTCATATGGTCATGCAAATGGAAACACAAATAATGCCTTTTCTTCATGCTGGGAAGCAAATAGATCTATAAGATCACCAAAAACACTATGGAGCAGAACTCCCACTGTCAGTTTGTTAATGAAAACTACATCAGCAGTGATTTTGTAAAGTGTTACTTAGTTAGCTATCATTGATTGTATGTGACAGTTTTGGATATGAAATTAGAACATTTTGCCTAAAATGCAAAAGTAGGCCTCTAATATATTGAGATGCTCAATATTCAGGAGGAAGTTCTCTTCCAAATAACCTTTGCATTCCACTAGGTACACTTGGGACATCATTTTTCTAGGAAGCCACAGCAAGTAAAGGAGCATTTCTTGTAAACATCGCAGCTGAGAAATCCAACAGTGTGGAAAATAGTGATCTGCTACTAGGCAAAAAAGCACACTGACTGAAATCATACTTGGAAACAACCAAAGCAAAGATGAGCATGAAATATTAAAGATATATAGACTATTGGTCCTAAGAAGAATAGAGGCTATTTTGCTGGGGTAGTTAGACAACAAATAAAACATATTCTTCCAGGAACTAGGAAAGGACGCATCATGAAATTAATTTTACAAATCTCCATTCTCTATGAGAGTACAGATTCAAAATTTGAATATTTACCAAGAGAAAGATGTGTCAACAGAATCTGTGCTTTCTTCAGAGACTGATACGTTTTCTGAAAAGAGAGATATTGGAAAAGACTAATAATGCAAAGTCCATGCATAAACTTGGGCTATTAATGATCCCATCAGAAATCAACACAGAAATAATAACACTGAGGTGATCTATGTAAAATATATGCCCCTGGAAATCTCAAATTGCAGACTGGATTTTTCAAAAGAGCTCAAGAATGTTGCAATCCTTAACTTGACTAACAGATAAAAAAGCTCCTTTTGAAGTCCAGACCAAGTCAGCTCCTTGTTCTAAAAAAAGCAAACAGCAAACCTAACCAGAACAGTAAGGGCAGCACTGAAAGTGTTGTACCTTATGGGAACTCATATTCCACATTGTATATCCTTTTGTTTAGCAAGAGCAAGGAATTAACAAGAGCAAGGAATTAACATATCATTTATTAATATTTTGTAAAAAAGACGAGAGTTGAATAAGACTGTATGATAGAGCACATTTCCACCCATACCCTGATTGCACAGGCAATGTGTAAGATTACTGGAGTGATCCACACTGTATATATATATTTGCCACTAATTGTCTTTGATCCTGTCCAGTCAGAGAGAAAAACAGGATAGAGTATTTAGTGCTATTTGTGTTTGAGTGAGCGCAATGTTTTCTGCCTTCATTGATCTGTGTGGCCAGCCACTTCTACATGTGTATGCACAATGTGTACGTGTGCTCAGGTGCCTATTGCAAATATATGCTCAGTCTTGTTGCTGCCTAGGTCTGGGGACACCTGCTGCAGCAGCTTCCCCTCTATTGAGTGAATCAGTGTATTCAAAATCTTTTTTCTTACAAAAAACCCCAAAACAATAAAACCCAAGAGTTTTACAAAACACATAAATCAATTAGAATAGACTCCTTCAAGAGATTATTAACTGTTGGAGTACATTTGAGGAGAACTAATCAAAATCTCTGTAAATGACAATGGTCACTTTTCTCAAAAATGTAACAGCCCAAATCAACACATCTGAGAGAAATAAAGGGTGACTTGCTGTATTACTTTCTTAAAAAGTAAAAAAAAGACTGTGGGATGCCACAGTGAGGTAGCTTCCATTCTATTCTCTCATCCTTTTTCAAGGATTCTGAAATAGTTAAAAAAAGTAAAAGAAGTCAAATCTTCCTAAATCCAAAATCCACAAGGAGTGTTTCCAGAATCTTGGTGTTGAGGGATCATAGCTGCCATTGAGGCAATTTTGTTACAATTTTGCCAAAGAATTTTAACACTTCAAAAGGAAAGCAAAAAACCTGAAAGAAAAAGGAAAACTTTAGAATTATAGGCTCCTCTTCATCCTAATCCTAAATTAGCTGATTGAAACTGAGCCAGGCCTCCATCATTCTCTTCTTCCTTCTAAAGCAAAGAGTCCAAAAAGAGTAAATTGAAAAGTCCAAGAACAGACACAGTATTAAAGAGGTATGGGCATTTCTGGTATCATTCTTCACATACATCCATTTTGTCTGCAATATGTAATAGCCATAACATTTGTGATGAAAGGTTTTAAATGGGTGTAGGAGCATGGATAAAAAAAAAAAAAAAAACCTGAGAGAGGACTATATAAAAGCTAGGAATTATAGCTGCCATTTGCTTCTTGATGCGGATGCAGAAAAGCAAAAATATTTATATTCGTATCTTGACGTTGACTGACAATCTGTCAGGTCGATCATGAAGTGAGTGAATTTGGTAACATGAATGAATTTGGTAATATCCTGTAGGATATTACATGTACGTTTCATATAGGAGTAAAATGTACAAAACAATCGAAAGGAGATAACTGAGAGGGGACTTCATCAATATCTATAAGTATCTAATGTGGGGATGCCAAGAAGATGAAGCCAAACTCTGCTTAGTGATTCAAGCAATAGGACAAGAGGCAATGGCAGAAACTGAGGCACAGAAGTTTCACCAGAATGTGAGAAAGGGCTTCTTTACTGTGAGGGTGATCGTGCACTGGAACAAATTGTCCAGAGAGAGTGTGGAGTCTCCCCCCCTGGAGATATTCAAGAACCATGTAGACACAAACTTGTGCCATTTGCTCTGGGATGATCATGCTTGAGCAGGGAGGCTGAGCCTGATAACCCACTGTGGTCCTTTACAACTTTACCAACTCTCTGATTCTTGCATCATATTTTGAAAGGACTGTTTTCCAACACTCTCCTTGGCTGCCGCTACCCAGACCATAGAAAAAAAAAAAAAAAAAAAAAAAAAAATCAGAGGAAAAAACGCCACTTGGCATGTGGCAGGATATTGAAGGAAACAGCAATTCACGACGCTAAACTCTCACTTATAAGGCAGAGCTGACTCAGCTAGTATCTCTTATGTCTTCTTTTAACCTGATCTGTTGATCCTGATATCTTAAAATGGAAAATAATGTTTTGGTGCCACTTAAATATTTGAGTGACCATAGAGTAAAACAGATTTGCCTGAGAGAAACAAAACAGTAGATGCTCCTCATATATCCAAGAGGTGTAACCACTTCTTATTAATACAGCAGTACATTTAGAAAGAATTTAAATGACTGGTCTATTCCAAATGTAAAGTAGGGCATACTGTTGACAGTGCTGCCATCGACAGTGGTAGGTGCTGCCATGATTCAGTTAAGCCATTCAATTTCTCTCAATGTGTATCTAGAGCCCATCTGGAAGACCAGAAATTGTTGCTCCAGATACTTATGTGTAGCTGCAGCTCTCATATTGCAACACTGTAGAAATGTTCCAAATATATTAAAAAAAACCCAAAACAAAGCAAAACAAAAAAAAACACACCCAAAATCATAATATTATCATCAGCTGCAAAAAAGTTTAAGTTTTGAAGTGAGCAGTTGAAAACTGAAGTTAATGACTTTACACTTTTCATAATTTTTATTCTTTACAGCAATTGAAAATTTGGAGATTATGATCTAAAATATACTACATAGACACTCTATGCAGACAAAACAAATCTAAGTTAAGAATCATCCTGAAGAGGTGTGCGCTCAGGTAACTTCCTTTTCCCTGTTTCCTGAGTGAAGCAGTTACTCAGAAGTTGATAACCTTGGATGGTGCAGTCTATGCATATGACATGTATTGAAGACAAGTGTTCATCAATTCAATGATCCTACACTCTATGGGTTTTATTTATTAAAATTATATTTTTTTCCTGATTTTCTAGTTTCTGTTGATATTGGTACCCAGTTAAAAATTATTAGGTTTTCTTTAATGTTTAGAACATTTATTCCATCTTTCTAGTTGCCAGAATGCAACAAGTAGTTGCCTTCTTTATTTTTTATGAAGTAAAAGAAATTACAACCTTCCAGAGAAGCTTCTATGCCTTAACCAAATGCACCACAGGTAGCAGTAGTGCATTATATTGCATTATATATATTGAGCATTTTCTAGAAAAACTGCCACTATCTTGTCACGATACAGTGGAAGTCTTGGGTATAAGATTGTCAAAGACTGTAGACAACACCATCCACAATTCCAGTGATACCTCACTTGTTCATTACTTACTGTGAAGACATTACCAATGCCTTCAAAATTACCAATTTACAGAAGGAAAGGAACCTATACTGACTCTATTTTGTAAAATAGTCTCAGTTTAACAGTTTGTTTTGTTTTTTTTTAATTTTATATACTCTGGTATAAATAAATTATTCTAAATATATTGTAATAAAATTCTGGTAACTTTGTTGATCTATTTAAAAACAAATTTGATTTCAAAAGGAGAGAAACACGCCATTCTCACATACTGCCACATTCTCTATGCTTCAAAATTAAACAAAGTCTACAACCAAGTTGATTAACTACTCAGTATAAACACAAGCTACACAATGCCATCTCTTCCTTTATAATTCTAAGCAATAGTTCATAAAAGTAATATGAAATTTTTACAATGAACTTATCAGGAAAATAAAGTTGTGGTTTTACTTAGAGATTTTTTCCCCACCAGATATAAATATACTCCAGTGTAATTAATGCATATTCCACCGTTGAAAATAAATAAAATCAAAATTTATTGAGGCTTCACACACAGCATCTTTTTCAAAATTCTTTGCATGTTACATCTGAAAGCTTTGTTCTGAGATCTTTTGTCACTCCTATTCTATGGGTGAGCTGTATTGAAGTTTTGACACATCTTCCTTTCAACTTCTCTGAAATCGGATTTAAAAGTGAGAAAGGCATTACACCAGTGAGCTTCTTCAGCTGTAAGCACATTCTGATTGTCTGCTGAAGGCTACCTGTGCTGATGAACAATTACCTTTTGGTCTTTCAGCTGTGTATTTAGATCAACAGAAAAGACAAAAATAAGAATAAGTAATGTTCTAAACATGCTATAGGTTAACCTTTCCATCATTATATATCATTCCTTACTATTTAATTTATGTTTACTTCTACCAAGGTACCTTACTGTTCCATTAGCTTACACATTATATGCACAAGAGAAATCTTTTTGTAGTGAGCTTTTTAATAAACCTTTACAAGCATTTCTTGATATATTATAAATATCTAAGTTGCTAAGAGTTATCATCTCATCATTTTGTAGTATTCCTACCTGTAACATGTCAAAAAAATGTTACTAAAATATGTTTGTCTATCAACTACCATAGTTTGATTTTTCCATCACTCAAAGGCAGATTTCTAGAACATGTTTTCTCATTAGGAAACAATTTTGTATTTTCTTTGAGTATATTTTTCATTTTAAGATTTCCAACTTCTTTGTTTTCATATTTGCTTTTTTGAATCCCTTTACTGTTGTGCAAAAAAAAGAACCTACTCTCTGCAGCAATCTCCATTCTGCAAAGGTCATTTATAATGAAACTTATTGTATATGCCTAATTTTATATTGCATAATAAATCTTCAGCTACCCCTATATGTGACAACTCTGAAGGTTCAATCAGAGGTTGGATGTATCAATATTTAATGTATCTCTTAATAAAAAATTAGCACAGGCCTTCACTGAAAATAAGTGTTCTTGGTTTATGTGGTCTGCTTCACAGGACTATTAAAATGATTTTTGTTACAGTGTTACTATTCATATAGGCATAGGAATAAAGTTAACTATTAGGTTAAACAAAGCAAAACAGGCACTGAAACATGTCTGCCCTCACAGGGAAAAGGTGCTCAGCGAAAGAGTGGCAAGCTACAAAGCACAACAAAATTCAGTACCAAGAAGAAAGAAATGTCTATCTACATAAAACAATCACTTATTGTAATATAGCTCACAAAAAACCAGTCATACTTTATTCTATATTAGTGTAAAAAATATGTGGTTAGCATGTTTTAGATAAGATAGTGACAGAAAAGGACAATTATATACCTAAAATGTTGTGTTTAACAAACTACTAAACCTTTACTGAATACACTGGTGTGTTTCAATTTTGCTTAAAAGATTCTGTTGTAAGGGTCTCTGATTAGTCTTATTAGAAATAGTCGTCATTCTATTTTCAAAATAAGTGTAACCAAGAAAAAAAAAATTGGTTTTTTTTGACTTCCTAAAATCTTTATTTTTCTGTGCAGTGCATTTGTTATTATATTTTTCTCAAGACTACAGGTATAGCCAAACATTTTTAAACCTCCGTTTTGATTAAAAATACTTCTGCTCTCATTTGTATACTTAAAAATTGATTTATAGTAATGTAAATATTCTAACTGAATCTACTCTGCAGACTGTTTACAAATAAACTTTTCTCTTTTATACTTAAATGCCAGATAGTAATTTGATGAAAAGCAATGACTTACATTCAGCTATTTAAGACAATAAAATTTTTCATGGTTTCACTTGTGCTGCAGTGAATATACTGCAAATTCTACCAGTCTGACAGATTCAATCTGTCCATCTGTTGAAATGACAGTTCGTATTTGCAGCATCAAATATTTCAAGAATTGCCAAATATATTAGTAATGATGAAGAATGCAAGGAGCACGAAGTACATTCTGGTTGTAAAATAAAATTTCAGAGACAACCACCCCAACCAGTCCACACATATGTTCAGATAACACTGGTTAAATTCACTAAGTTAAAAAAATCCACAAGCTTTTCGTAAGTTTTTCTTTGCCATCTGATGAACCAAGCCTGCCTCTTGCTGTGTATATATATATTTTTTTTTTTTATTACTTTTTTTTTTTGTAATAACTTTTGTTTGCTGTTTGGAATATTAATTTTGCTCTCACTTTTAGAAAATGTGTAATGTCTGTGCAGGAGCTGTAAGAGGTTTTCTGGGGAAGAATATGAAGAATATGTGCTGCAGACTGGTTATAGCTACAATTGTATTTGTCTCAAGAGTCTGTTGTCAGAAGATGCTGACATACTGAGTGATCCAGCATAGCTTCTAAACACTCCTTAGCTACTAGCTTCAAACAGGTAATTTATCTTCAAATATAATTGATGTACAATCTGAAGATTTGTGTTAAGTATTTTTCTTAATCAAGCTGTGTGTATCTAACATACACTTGAGAGACTAGTTTTATGCATCCAAGTTTAACAAATGATGCTTTTCAAATTAAAATCTTCTGAAAACAAGTTCTAACAAAACATTGCATTATAGTTACAGCACACTTCTGAAACTTAATCTTTAAACAGTATTACATTTTGTGGATTAAAAGATACATTTCTCAACTCTTCACACTGTTCAAATTAAATAAGCTTCAATATAATTTTCCCACAAAGAGAGCTTATTCTTAATGGAGTTGTCTAACAAAGACTGATTTTACAGTTTTGATTGTTTTGTCTCTAATCATTTAGGATGCTAAAACCCACAACTGAGCAAAAAAAATTTTTTTGAATACCATGACCACTTCTAAAAAAAAATCAAGAGCCTAAAACATGTCAAATCAATTAGTAACATTTTGCAGTACCCTTTATGGGAAAATTATATTAACTTATTCTAAATAAGCATACAAAAAACCTCTGTAAAATATCAAACACAAATACTGACTTCAGAAATCAGTAGAAGTCCAAATCTGGTAGCATCCTATCTTGGTAAAAATTCCAAGGCATACCTAATTTTAAACTTAGCTGAAGCTTAAATATTAGCTTATTTAAATTTATAATGTGAAATGCAGGAAGTAATAACAAACAAATTCAGAATACTTATATATATAAAAAAAGATATTTACTGATGCCTGGCTATTGTCCCTGTTACTTGAACTCCAGATCTCCAAATACAATAAAAGTAACAAAATGAGAAAAGCTGCAGTCAGCCAAAAGATCCTATGATTCTAATACAACTCATGAAATAGCAGTTAAATACTTTGTATTGTTCAGACATGATACTATCATTCTGTTTTTAAATGAAGCCTAACAAACAAACAACACATACACAAAAAACAAAACACAAAGAAACTCTAAACAAACAGCTGCCACAAGTAAGACAGAGCATTATGTCCTAACTTACTAAAAAGTTTTATCATTCATTATGTACATTATCTCTTTGACTCGCTGAATTGGAAAGACTACAGCAAGGTCCAGTCTGTCAAAGCCCTGCATTTGGGGCTGAGCCAGGCAGCAGCTGCTACACAAGCTGGGCAACACTGCACTAGAGGTAGATGACACTGATAGACTTCAGAACTTCTCTTCTTCCATTCCCACAGAAACAAGGCTCCCAGTGCTCTACATCTCCCTGTCCAGCCAATAGAAGTTTGGTAAGTTGCATGTTGCCAAGAGGTGCTGAGGTACACACACGCAGCACAAATAATATGCATGTGGCCAAGCACACAGATTGCACAGTGAGAAGTGATGTGGCCCATACTGTAGACCACATCAACACAAACAGCTTTTATGCAATTGTGAACAGCACAGGAAGTCCAATTTTCTCTTTTGTCTGCTCTCCAACCTCTATAGTCATATAGAGGTTCATCATATAGCCTATGATAGTCAAAGTGGTGTTCCCAGATCCTCGTCTATCCTCTTTTCGACAGGCAGTCCCAGGGATCCTTCAGACCATGTTGTCTCAAACTCATTCTTTCTCATCAATGGCAGTCACACCTCTTGTACTACTCATCTGTTTGTCCCATTTGGAGTTTATTACCATTCAAATGCACAGGCTCACAAGAGAGAGCTTTGCCCACATACAAGGGTTAGAAAAAAGATTTCATAAAACTGCAGAATACACCGAAGTGAAAAAGCATGGGGTTCAGCCAGAAAACTGTATATATGATTCTTTGGTATATATGGTTCTCTGCTGAACCACAGTTGTTCCTACCCAGTGCCGAGGTGATTTTTAAAGTCCCTTCAAACCCTAACTATTCTATTTCTTTGCTGCTGGTGGATGCCACACTCAGGGCAATAGGCTAAATGTTCTCCTCTGACAGTATGAGGAGCAGCCAGTTCAGTGTGCTCCATTAGGTTGCATAGGCTTCTTTCTCTGCCTTTCACATTGCTCCTCTGAGTGTCACCAGGTCCTGTGTTTAATTTGATTAGCTTTCAGTCAGACAACCCAGCCCCCACCTTTCAAAAGGAGTGGTAGTCTGAGTTTTTACTATGTAGCTACTTTTTTCACAAAACTTACAAAAATATGTTTGAGATTTGGATTTTAGTTTTGATTTTGAAATCTCTAGAGGACAGACTGGAAGGCTGATAACATATGACTAAATTTTGTAGGAAATGAGGAATAAAATATTAGTAATCTTCCTTTTCTTCTTCTTTTGTTACTTCACTTTCTTCTTCATCTCTCATTAAGTAATTAATTTCTCCCATTGCTAGTAAATCTAAGGACACTTATTTTCTGTCTTGGCAAGAAATTCCTTTCAACCCCATATGATTTACAATTATTATCATCAGCTTTTGTCCTGCTTTTTGCATTTTCCTTTTTGCATTTTTCAGAAGTATTCAGTGCAAGCTGGACTCACCTTTAATCTCATTGAACAAAAATCTAGAATTTATATCTGAATTCTTCCATTCATTTTCACTCAAGATTTTTGTCAAACTTGAAAATACACTGAAATTAGTCAGTGTCTACTTGTCCTTTTAAGTACTTCATTCCATCATTCCTAATTTGTTTGCTGTTCCTGCAGAACTAGGAAGCAGCCTCTGTTTTTCTTCTTCCACTTTGCCCTAGTGAAAACAGATCATGGCTTGTGGCTACCTAGAGCTGTCTTAAAAAATGAATGTCCTGGCTGTCTCCCCTCTCAGCTTCTTGCCCACACCCACAGATTGCTCCCTGAAGAGCCAGAGTGAGAAACACAGAACATGTTGTGGAAGCAGTGTTCAGCAACAGCTAAAATCTCACTGTGTTGTTAACTCTAATTTGGTCACTAACATAAAACACAGTGTCATATACAGACTGCTGTAAAGACAATTATCTTCAACCCATTCAAACATACATCCCAGTAGTATTTTCATAATTTTGCAAGACAACTCAAAACCTTTTCTTAATATTTTTATTCAAGCATTGGTTAAGATGCCCATTTTACCTTCCATCCATCTAGTGTCTGTAGTAATTTTATCAATTAATGTATAAGTTAGGGGTAACCCAATTAAATTGATGAAGAATAGTAGTGAAAACTGTGGAAATAGCTTTGGCTTGGAAACTCAAAATTCTTGTAACTACACACACAGATGTGGGCCTTTTTGCAGTTTACTTTTCTTGCAAATATACTACATGGCATTTTTATAAGATGGTATTTTATCAGAGCTTTGTGTTTGCGTGTACAACTTTTATATAGCAACATACAACATATTAATGCTCACTTTAAAAGTTGATACATCTTTTAGTATTAGTAAATAAAATACCCTAATTTGTGCAGAAATATATCATTACATTGAAAATCACATACATTATAGAAAGCTTATATTACTAAAATTAAAATAATTATTCTTCTCTCCCATAACTTTTCACTATTATGGAAAAGTTATGGGGAAGAAACATGTATGATGATGAAATTATGAGTAAGGTAGCACAAAATAATAATTATTTCAGTTAAGATTATGAAAAATCAAATGACACAAACATGTCTAGGTACATATTGTCCAACTAAAGAAAATACATGACAATTTGCAGCAAGAAAAATCTGCCAGAATGCTAACTGTAGCTAATGTAATGCTAATTTCAGTGAAGGCTGCCAGTATTACTGAGACTGGCAGAGTGGGAACTTGGAATTGCATATTCAGTTCCATCAATTACTTCTCCAGAACAGGACATTTGGAGGATGCATTTCTTGGAACTGTTCTCTGGTTCTGCTCTTTTAAGAGTATTTCAAGATTCACTTCCAAGTAACTTTCACTACAAAGGAAAAGTACTGCTAAGAAAAATGCCCCATGAGAACACACCTGTGAAGAGGTTGCACTTGAGAGAGGATACTTGTTACAGATTTTCAATTGTTGCTTATTTATAAATTCACTACCCACATTTCTCTCCCTCCCCTTTTCAAAACCTATGTTTTAAATATTTCTGGATTGCTAAGGACAAAAGCTGTGTGTTAGTCATTATTTTTTAGTATTTTATATAGTTTAAAAGGTTAAACAGAACCACCAGGTTGCTTTAACATACTTGCAGCGCAAACTCACAGAGTATAAATATATAGATGGACAAGCATTCAAAGAATTCTACTCACGTAAAACCATGATATAAGATAGCATTCAGCAGCTAGTCAGTAGAAAAACCCCATCAGTGAAATGCAAGTTAAGAGTTCAAATTACGGTGTGAAATTTTCCTAACTATTCATGAAGTAGAGGCATTTCAGTTTATCTGATCTGGTTTATTTTTGGAGAATTTTAGGAGCGTATCTGTAGCATATTTGAGGGCAAACCTTTGAGGCAAACTGTTCACTTATCAAGGCAAAAATCATGTAGATTCATTAGGGCTAAGATCCAACTACACCTGCTTTACTGTATTTAAGAAAAATGCTTGAAAAATACATTAAATAAAAAAGAACACTGTAAAGAAAACAGAAATAGAGAAATAGAGAGCTTGATGTGTAGAAGTGCATAAACTGACACCTTAGGCATCTCAGAGATGATGGAACTGTTCCAAAGGAAAGCTAGGAAGAAAATGATAAAGCCCTGGATGTATTGCCAATAACTTTGCTGCAGAATCAAACACTGGGCTGAAGAGCACCTACCCTAAGTTACAGAGAAAGGTTTTCAGAAAGAGAGAAATTAGGTGTCAAAAGGGCAATGTACATGGCAACGCATCTGTCTATGGAGAGAAAGTAAGATATTAGGGCAGGGAACTGAAGAAAAGAGTATTAAAGTAAAAGACACAAATAATTTCCTTTGACACATCTTTTCTTTCTCATATCTTTTACCAAACTGAGAGAAACATTCCAGAGCAGACAACAGACATAATGAGCTGTAACCCACAAAGTCAAGTTTCTTTTGTGTGCCTCTTTGAGAAAGCTACAGACCAAGAACTACAACCCAGGCAGCAGGGTGATACAGGTCTGAGAGCTTCATTGAATGAATAAATAATACTTTTGTCATTCAGTATGAATACCTATACTCACAACTGCCTGTGATTCTTAAATATCCTCCAAGGACAGCTACAGAATTCTGATTACTTTAGCTTACATGTCAAAACTGTGCTAGAAAAGGCATTTTAGCAGCAGTCCTCCATTTATGACAGGCATGCAAATACCTAGGCAGACATAATAATGTATCATTCTCTGAAAAAAAAACATTCTACATGTGCTACACAGATCGAAACTTCTTTGTCATTTAAGATGACTTATGGTCAAACTTATTCTCAGTTTATGAAAATAATACTACAAATTCCATTTCATCTTCTCTCAGCCTAAATTATTGCAATTGTTAGAGGAACTACTATTTTTGTGCAAAGGTAGCAATTAAAAGTCAGTCAAGATCAAGAGAGACTTCATCCATGCCAGTAAATTAAATGTGCCAGGAACTACTTTTTGTCACTGAGGCCAGTGGTCATGGATCAGTCAGCATCCATGATTTGAAACGTGTACTGCCTATTGGAAAAGAGCCTAAACCCATACAAATTCCTGAACAATTCCTGAGAATAAGTTGGGGAAGCACAAATTGCATGAGAATCCCTAAAAGCAGCAGACATTCTTACCTTTACATTTATAAATAAAAGCGCAGCCTTTTATGCTGGACCAGTAAAAAAAAAGTACAAAAGAAGGCATGATTCCTGACCTAATTAATCTGTAACACCATTTGAAATTAAATCGTAAGTGAATGTGATAAATTGGAAGAAGAGAGAACTGAACACTGTAATTAAAATATGACAACATGAATATGTAAGCTGTAAAACTTGATTGTTACACCCTGTGCAAAGGTCTGGATTCTTTTCAGGGAGATGAGAAGAAGAATCATTCATCAGCTTTGCTCTACTGATGCAAAATTTAGCAATCACTGGCTGGTCAATTTATTTAAAGAACACCATAAGGTGGACTAAGAGGAACAAGTTTAAGAAAAATATGAACCCAAGCAGAATACAGCATTTTTCAGGATTGTAATGGAAAAAAGTGTAAAGACAGCCAATGAAGGAGCAGAAAAAGAAATTTCACATCACAGAAAAAAAAAGGAGGAATTTGAAATATGTGACATAGTAAATGACAAGTGTTAGAAATTAGAAAAACCCATGAGGGTAAAAAAAAGAGACATGAGAAGAATAAAAAGTGGCATGGCTAAAATGATGCAGGAGGTAAATGGTCTGACTACTTTAGTTGAAAATGTTTGCTCAGTGAAACTATGGTAGAAAAAGAGGAAAGAGATTAGAGTCACGAACATTTGTAGAGATTCCTCAGGCAACTGGGAAAAGCAGTTAAGGAAGCAAACAAGATAACTTAAGGTGGTGAGTGGGTCGACAAGAGTTTGTGATGCCAGAGAAAACAATCAACATGGGTGAGATCACAGAAACAATCACAGAATCACAGAATCATGGAATATGCTGAGTTGGAAGGGACCCACAAGTATATCCAAGAGTCACACCATGTACCTGACTGCATTGTTCAAATGCTTCTTGAATTCTTCTCAGGCTTGGTGCTGTGATCACTTCCCTCAGGAGCTTGTTCCAGTGTCCAACCACCCACTGCGTCAGAAACCTTTTCCTAATATCCAACCTAAATATACCCTGGCATAGCTTCAGTCCTTGGGACCTGTCACTGGTCACCAGAGAGAAGAGAGCAGTTTCTGTCCCTCCTCTTTCCCTCATGAGGAAATTGTAGACTGAAGTGCAGTCTCCCCTCAATCTCCTCCAAGCTGAACAGACCAAGTGAACTCAGCTTCTCCTCATATGGCTTCTCCACAAGGCCCTTCACCATGCCTGTGTCCCTTCTTTGGATGGGACATTCTAATATCTTCTTTATATTGTGACAACCAAAACTGCACAGAGGACTCAAGGTGAGATTGCACCAGTGCAGAGCAGAGTGGGACAATCCCCTTCCTTCCTTGCCTGGCTGGCAATGCTGTGCCTGATGTACCCCAGGACATGCTGAGGAATGAATTGCTTCAAATCAGTGAAAAGATAAAAGGGACAGAAAAATCACATAGCAGAAAAGTGTCATTTCTGACCATCCTGTGTATGAAGAAACCACAGAATAAGACCTCCTAATGAAAGAGATCTAAGTGGTAGATATGAGGCTTAAAAAGTGAATCAGATAATTAGAAATGGCAATGACAGCTAGGATAGAGAAAAAAAGGCGAAGGCCTGGGTAAATGTTAACAGAGGGAGGATAAATACAGAGAGATGGGCTAAGAGGGGAAGACCCGAGGTACGAGAAGCTAATATAAATTAACTGGTAGAAAATACAGATAAAACACTGAGACACAGACAGCTGTTAGGTGACTGGTGGAACTCATAAGCCATCTACCAAAAACAATAAATGAACTAGTAAACAAGGCAACATAGCAATTAAGAAAATTATCATATAGCAGAGTAACAAGTTGCATGTGCTGATACACATGTTCAATAAGGAGGACAAAACAGAGACTTAGTTTGGTTGGTCAGTAACAGTCAAAGAAGCTGGACAGCAGCTGAACACCAGATGTTGGGGCTGCAGCTATCATCTAACTGTAGTGAAGTCAAGGACCTGGATCAAGTTTCCATGATGAATTTTGTGTTCAATATATGACCAGTACATACCAAAGGCTTATGGACCACATTTGAAGGAAGAGTAAAGATCTGCATATGTACACAGGTTTTCAGTATAGACTAGGAAAACATCAGGAGATATAACAGTAAAGTGATTGCTGAATTACGAAGGGCAGGTTTAACCACAAATCTCAAAAATACACAATGACATATTATAATCTAGATTTTTAAGCTTGAGGAGAACCGCATAAATAAAGACAGCAACCTTTTAAAATTACTTGAAAAAAATGCAGAATTTATATTAACTTTGGTCATAGATATGTACCTTAAACAACCCATATAATTAGAGAAAGTACATTTCCACAAAAATTTATACTTAGGAATGAGCTAAAGAAAACTGTGTTCAGGGTCTAAACATGAGTAGTCATGGTCTTTTTAGCTAAATATAAATGATGGTTTGTTTTACTTGGTATACTAATAAACAAGCTTATCTGCAAGATGTTTTATTATTTTCTTATTGTTCAAAATATATCTTTTAAAATAGAAACATTACAGAAGAATCATCAGTCTGATGTAACAGTCCTACTACTATTGCATGTTAATATTTTTAAACTTATTACTTTCTCCAACGTTTATAGTAGTATTACTTTTTAGAAGCTATATTTTTTCCTGTTTGCTTTCTAATTGTGTGGCTTTTTGAAATCATGTCTACAGTCGAAGTTGATTTGTAACTAAATTCTAATTTACTCCTTCATTCTGCATAATAAAAATCCCCGCATTGGACAAATTCATATTTTCCCCTCAACAAAATCTGTAAATATATTACCAAGATTATTTAATACATTCAGTAAATTGCCATCACGTATTGTATGGAGCTTAACTAAAAATCATAGTAAACATACAATTTTTGAAAGAAAATCTCTGATTCCATTTATAATAAAATGATCAGATTTTTTTGGAATTTTTCCTTGTATTCCTTTAAAATATTCTTTTAAACAAATAATCTGGTTGTACTATTTCTAAAACTATTATGACTTAAATTTGGAGATTATTAATATCTTGGATATAATTAATCAATCATTGTAATAAGCCATAACACCAGTTTGAAAGACAAACATATAGGCATTAGTCAGACAGGAGTATAGTTGAATAAATAATTTTAACTGGATCATTTTTTTTAATCATTCAAGTTATACAAACGGAACATTTTCAAACAACTTTCTAAATTAAAAACCTGCTACAAAACATAAAAGTAAACTCCTTTTCTAAGTAGTCTTGGTCAATAATAGAACTAATTGAAAACCTATAAATTTAGCACAGTGCAGCATGTAGTCTCTATCTTGCTCTGCCTATACATCAATAGGTCATTCTCAGTTAATTAAGTGAAGGCATAATCAGCTTAATTTATGTAGTTCAGGTCAGTTAATGATATCTTAGCACAGTACCTGAACATTTGGCCTGCCCATATAACTAGCTGGATATGCCCAGTTCATTCTGTAGCTCTTCAACTTCAGCTCTTCATTTTTTATCTCAGATTTCACTTTACACAGCTTAGTCTGGAGCTGCTAAGTCTAATTTCTCGAGGATGGAGCTGAAATAAAACCAGAACAAATTAACAGGTTAACAAAGCCATGTGATTGGATTGTAGTGTGTGATAGTCTTTTACTCAGAAAAATCATAAAAGGAGACAGTTCCAAATTAACTACTTGTATCATTTAAGTATGCAATATTTTTAAATACTATAATAATAGTACAACAATGAATTATAAAAACCAAAGAGATAGGGTTGAAAAACATCTATTTTCCCCGTAAATTATATAGTTTTTAAACAGCCATAAGAAGGAAGAATTTTATGGAAAGAACAACTTACAGTGTGGTACCTCAAGAAAATGATCATCCTTTTCCTGTTGCAGAGAAAGTGTTTTCTTCTGCTGTCTCTGTAGCTCATCTTCGCCTCTCTGAAGCTGCAAGTTTACACACAAAGACAAACCACAATGTCAACCAATTGGACCTCACTTAGGGAACCAAAGAGATCGATTTGTAAAGCAAAGGATGAACAGGACCCCATTTCTGAAGTACGTTGCTCAAACTGCTCTTTCATTAAAAGATGCTCTCTTTTATTGATTTTGGCTTAAATAATGAGAAAGCTTATCCAAAAATCTTTAGCATTTGGGCTCAAGTTAAGGAAATCAATAGAGTCATTTCCCATTTGAACTGCATATGTGAGTTTTATGTACGAGAGACAAGACAAAGCCCAAATCGGATAAATCAATAACATTGTCAATAGAACATGAGGCTGACAAATGGCATTTTTAAGCAATTAAAGAGAGCTGTAAACATACAGAAGCTAATCAATTACAGTGTTCTGCTATTAACAGTTTTTAATTTATACAAACATTGTTAGGAGTCCTGGGGAATGAAGATAACAATACATGTTTCTTGCTACTGTTTAGGGATTATGACATTAAAGCTCTTGTTCTCTCAGTATGTAAATCTTCCAGTGGTCATGGGAAGAAAAGGAAACACTTAATTAATCATTGAATCCCCATACTATTATGTCAACATATGTAATAAACGTATTGGATACAGACCTTGACTGTGTTTTTTCACCCAATATGGAGTACAAGGACCACTGAAATATGTAATTATTCAGTAGAACAAAGCATAGAATCCTAAAAATGTCTATAGGTCACCTAATTGGACTCACTCAGAGTAGAACCCCAGCCAGTACTAGACTGGGTCAACTTTGGCTTTTTCTAGATGAGTCTGAAAAAAAACCCAAGGATGGAGATGTCATGACTCAATTTCATAAAGTGTTCCAGTGCTGTATGACCCTCTTGGTGAAGTACGTCTTCTCATGCTGATGCCAAAGCTGAAACTTTTGACTTTTGCCTTTTAATATACCAGGGGCTGGTAGTAAGGAGAGTTAGCGTACCTTGCAGTACCTCATCCTCATAGTGTACCTTCAAAGTGCACTGACTGTTATTAAGGGTCTCTTTAGCCTTTCTTTCACTGGGTTAACCAATTCAACCCTAGTTGAAGACCCTGTTCTTCAGGTCTCTAACCATGAAGATGGTTAACCAAGACTCTACTCTGGTTAGCCCTCTTTCGGATTCTTTCCAGTTTTCCAAAATCCTTCTTGAACTGCAAGATGGATGTAAACAAAGTTTATGTGAAGTATGAAGGGGCAATATTATCCACATTCCTTCCAATGTAGCCCAGTTTGCCTTATTTGTGGTGAGAGCATTCCATTCATACACAACTTGCAAGCCACTATAACCTCTCCTTTCAGCAGAGCTACTACCAAGTCAGTTAGTTACCAGACCCTACTCAGGAACTTAACCATTTTTTTCTGAAGTGCAGGGCTTTTGCAATTCTCCTTCTAAATTTGTTAGGTTTCTGTTAGTCCAGCCCCTCTGTTTCTCAATGTTTTTCCATCCAGTGTCACCTAAATTTAACTTCTCAATTTTGCCTCGTGAAAATTTGCTGTGTGTCCATTCTATCTCATCATCTTGAAATATTTTCATCATTGATGAAAATAACTGAATAAAAAAGGCAGCAGTATTGACTGGATGTCATCTGGAAGCTGAGCCATTAATTACTATCTTCAGAGTCCAAATGCCTGCTCATTTTTCAATCCATCTACCAACTCATTCATCCAACATATTCATCTCAGCTTATAAATAAAAAATACAATTGAAAAGTATGTTAAAAGTTGTGTTTGAGTTATATTGCATAGGCCCATGTATCTAATCCTTCCAACAAAGGCAATCAGATTAGTCAATTGTAATTCTTGTGCTGTTCAGGTGCAACAAGTGCATCTTCATAATTCAGCATGCACAACCCTTTCTCATAACATAATTCTCAAAATGCAAAGGCACATATTATTCTTGAAGATAAAAGACAAAAAAATATTGAGCCTTATCAGCAATAAGAGCAGTATTTAAATAAATAAGTAGTTTTGAAATGACCATATATACATTAACATGAGGCTAGCACTGCCATTTTGCTACTTGTATACATCCTTCTTTTCCTTTTCCTCCTTACAATTGCTCATGCCCAGCATCCAGATAAGGTAACAGAATTCATATTCTTGTTCATCCAATGGGATGTACATCTAGAAACAACAAAGAGTTTTGAAAGAGAAAAGTAACTCCAAAACTTGTAATTTTTGACTCAAAAAACCTCAAAGATTATTCTCTACCACTGTGTAACTTCTCTTTCTTCTATTGATAACTTAAATGTCCATTCACCCTTTAAATAACTCCAAGAAAATGCTTTATCAACAATATAGCAGAGCAGTGTTGGAGCAGTTAAAGCAATCACCAAATGTAGAACCGTATTTGCCTTCAGTGACCCAAAACAATTCAGTGGTGGTATGACAGGAAATGAAGAAAAAGTTTCTGAACAATGCCAGTAATATTTTCAGATTTCTTGTGGATTATGGCCTGATTCTATTAGGAGGATTTATTTCAACAGTTACATAGTGCAACTCAATTCAGGCCACTATCCGTTTGGACAGCCATTGAATAGAAACGGCTAAATTTGCAAAATGAAAAGCACAGGAAATTTCCTGATGCCTGTGGACCTGTGAATACTAAGAATGTTCTTGAGTTTGAACATATGAAAGGTAAATGCTTATTTCAGAGATCTCAAGCTTAAGAAAGAAAACTGGAAGCTTGATTTACTGGCTACAGATGAAGGGAGATAAATTTAGGAAATGCATTAGAAGAGAGCTTCTACCTCTGAAAAACAGAAGCAACAAGCATCATCCCTCATATTGTTGAATTTGTTCACCTTTCAGCACCTGTACTGACAAGAAGCAATCAAGTTTTATAGGTAAAGGAAGAATATTTTTAAAGGAGAATCATTAATATATATTGTTCTAATTTTAAATCCCAGTGGATAGTAGGGTCTCTAAAAATACTCCTCAAGAAATACCTGAACTGCAGGACAAGAGAAAAAGCAGAACCTACCAGTTTAGGCAAATGACTCAAAGTTCTGGGAACCTAAAGAGGATAGGAAAGACAGAAGAGGACACAGATCTGCAAGAAACTTGTTTCTATTTTTGCTAGCATAGAAGACGCTGTTCTCATCTATTCTGCACAGAAGCTGCATCTTTAATTGTAGTTTTTGGCCAAGAGGTCCATTGAGGAACTACACTTGGTAGAATGGAACTTTTCTACAAGCAAAAAAGCTCTCATGACTATTGACTCTCCTCCAATCACTTCAACAAACTCGGTGACCTGTAAAGATATATAGTTTGACTTTGATCATTCAACTTCACAACTATATGCTTGAAAACAGCCTTGGCCTTCTACAGAGGTGCATGTCTATAGAATGTTATGCTGTTAATCTCCTTATTCACTACTTTTTTTTGATAAGCATCAAGGTACACCCTTGTAAATCAGGGTTTGTGAGTCATTATTGTAAATGTATTTTTGAAAACTAACAGCATAAAAAGAAGACCGAAGAGAAAGACCTCAATTGAGTCCTGCTAAAAACAACTGAATATGTGAAAAATAGATTTTGTGTAAAGCAAGAGTTATAAAGCAGTTTTCAACATTTTTTGGGTTTTTGTCTAGGTTTTTTCTGTATTCTTTATCCGTTCATTTTTAACTTTGCTGGGTTTGTATTAAATTTATTTTTTTTATTCTGTATTAGCTTTTAGTCACAAGAGATAAAATTTGTGTTAGTTTTAACATCTGGACCATGATACTGGAAGATACAACATTTTAGTTCTCTTATATTCAAAATAATTAGCTAAATTGCTTCTCCTGTTATACCAAAATATGGTCACTGAATAAGATTTTTGTCAGGTGTATAGATTTAAATATTCCAAAGATTTAGAAACATAGGAATGGATCCATTAGTGATTGAAGGACACCTAGAGCTAAAACAGGAAAAAAAAACCTGCAGAACAAAAAAGAATTTGATGTACTCCTGAATCTTTTTGCCTGAGGAACAAAGCAGATGTTTTGCCATCCTGTGAATGAAAAGACCATTGTTTTACCTGAGGATGAAAACATTTTATTGGCTAAATTTCAAAGTAGCTCTATATTTATATATAAATATACATTTATACATTTATACATATTTATCTAGCCTAAAATGTGCTTTAGATGACTGCACTTGATGCTTGCAAGTTGGAAATGATGCACTGAACTGATATCACATGCAATCAACAAGGAATTAGTATAGCCTGGTGTATGGCAACATACTGAGGCACTTCACTTTCTTGCACAAGAGTGAACAAAACAGGTGGCAAAGCTAAGCCCTAAAGAGAAGCACAGAAATTACTTTGTTCATCATTAGATACTAGGATTCCCCTAAAAAAAAAAAAACACAAACATTTTTTTTTCTGTTAGAATTTAAAAATGCAAATTGTCAGAACACAAAAGCCCATATATGACCCTGATGGATTTTTTTCTGGTTTTGTAACACCTATAAAATAGGAAAAACTTAAAGATAATCAGCCATCCAAGCAAATCCCACTGCATGAGTAACAAAACCAAATTCAAACACTGAGTGAAAATTTATGAAGTATCTGTGACTGCATTCTTTCTTGATACACTCTCATAAAGCAGATAATGTCCAACACCAGACAACAGTGAAATTACAGTAAAATTACTAATGTAGAGAATTATTGGTATTTTTAAAATTCACTACTGTCATCTGTTTCCAGTTTTTCAGGGAGGCTGATTACTTGAGTCAATGAATGTCTTATTTTAATCAGTCTTCACTTCATTACGAGCTATTTTCTACTATATCAAAACAAACAGAGTAAAACTCTAATCCATTAATAGTGTAGTTTACTACAGTTAACACGGTTAAGTTCTTCCTTGAGTCTTCTCAGGACAGAGAATGAAAGAAAAAATGAGTTTACAGAAAACAGAACAAAATGAGGAGTGTACAAAATCATGTGGGTACAACCTCATTGGAAATCCAGCCAATTCCAGGGGAAAACAATGGCTCTCTTAAGGCAGAGAAGGAGAATTCACTTCTATCACGGAGCTTGGTTTACTTGAACACGTAATTAATCTTTCTTCCTTATGAATAAACTCCTGACAAGATTTCCCTAAATGAGAGAGCTCTTGTGCAATAGTATCTATGAATTCCTTCAAAGCACTCAGATAAAATAAGGAGTTTATACGCCACAATTTTAAAATGTAGTGCACAGTATATCAGTTCTTAGTCCTCCCATAAAGATTTTTATAATAGTAGAATTTCACAGAAGTTTGCATCGATATGGATTTTTCTATTCCCATTTTAGCATTTGAAAGACTAAGTATGATTATACTTGTTAGCAAATTCTTGAATACAGAAATTCCTGCTCCATTGGAAATTACCCAGTCTCAGACAAATCCTGAATTTATTTTTTTATTCTTATCTGAGAAGTCAACAAAATACTTTTTCTGATTTCTTTAGGTTTCTTAGTTGTTGTATTTAAAACAGAAAAAAGTGCATAGTTCACAATATAAGTTAATTGGCTCAGAAAAACTGCATTCTCCAAAACACCTTGCCATTTTAAGTCTGATGCTATAACGGTTAGCAAAGGGAGAACTCCAGGGATTGGGAGTTGAATGCTTATATGCTGCTGTTAAATGAAGCAGTTGTGCTTGAGAAGCCTCTGCCTGAATGCAATTCATTTTACAATATCATCTGGGGACAAAGTGTAGTTTAAGATGCAAACTGAAATGGCATCTTCTGGTAATGCAGAAATATCCCTCAGCTGACTTAAGAAAGAAATGAAGCTGAAAACTGGACGAGTATAAAACAATTGATCATTTTGGTTTGGGTGGTAGAAGTCTTACAAATGTTTCTTAGGCTGAAAGTCACTCTGTGTATGGCAATGCAGCAAGCGTGTCACTGTGGGTAATCATATCTGAACTGCTCTGAGCACAGAGCCAGCAAGGTAATTCAAGTAAAATTTTTTAAGAAAGGAACGGGGATTCAAAAGATAAGCTGTATGTCCAGGTGTTCTTTCCAAAATCTACAGATTCTTGAATGTACATATGTACAGGTTGAAACAACTATCAAAAAAAAGATCTATAATAAATGAGATGTATTCTATATTAACCTCTATTGTTCATCTATACATTTGCATCTTCTGAATGTTGCTGGTAATACAGGAATGAATCCCAAAATACAAAGAAGCTCAACTGATATGATATGAAAGAGGACCTAGTTTACATATTGGATTCAATATCTGCAACTGGACCTGTCCACAAAAAATGAATCCTGATCCACTACTGTTTAATGCTAATCTTCAAAAACCTCAAAACCCTCTGTTCACAAACCAGGAAAAGATGTGAAATGAATAAATAACCATAAATTATCAATAGCAATATTAACATCATAAAACCTTCCAATTTTGTGATTCTGTGATAAAAAAGCAGAGGTCAAAGGAGTAAGACACAAACATGAGGAATTTTGTAATTTTGTATAAAACGATTTGTTTTTTTCTGTAGCAAGCAAGTTAAAAAGCATGGAAAAATGCCACAATGAAATGGAATGAATAATAAACAAACAAACAAATAAATAAATAAATAAAACCTTTAAAATTTCAATTCTACTACACTCAGGAATTTCAATGTTTGCTTTTGATGAACTTTTCACCAACTGTTTTTCCTCTTTTTATGAACGCATACAGGGAGAGCTGCGAATTTCTATACAAAGGTGAGCATTAAGGGCAACCAAAGCATTAGGTGTAGAAATAATGTGATGAAAAGCAAGGTTACCTAGGTTGCAAAGTAAGTTTTAATAAAAACAAGAGGTGGAAGACAAGGCTAGAAAAAGAACTAGCATTCACACACTTAAAAGACAGACATGTAAACACAGAGATTAGGATGTAATTTAGAAGGTAAAAGATACACCTAAGGAAAACTGACATTTATGGTAAGAGGGTGTGGAAAAGTTGGACAAAGAAGGGATACAAAATAGATAGAGAGTGACAGTAGAAAAGGTACTTGAGCAGGGATATAATATATTGCAGCCATTCAAGGGTCTGTGTAAAGCTCCATTTTCTTTAGGCTACAGTTTTCTTCCTTTCTCCTACTCCAAACTCATGTCTTTACATCCACATTGGTCAGACAAGCATCTTCTCCTCTGTTATTTTACAATCTACTTATCTTTCTAAATTCATGGTTTCAAACTCCTTCCATCTGAAATTTGCTTCTCCAAACTATGTCTTCTTTTCTTTTTTTCTTTTAAAGAGAGAAACACTGTCTTAGCAAAGTCAGTTGCCAGAACTCTCTAAGTGGAATAAGTAACTTGTGTATAGCTTTTCCCTTGATTCAGCTCCTGTAGCCAGGAACTTAATCAGAAGTCCTTTGCATGATATTTCTGCTACAATGTCATATGTCTGAGTTGTGCTAACAGAGAGTTGGAAAAATACAGACTTCTTCATCCATCTACAATATCTGTGCCAGCAAAACTCTATGCACATGAGCTTCTTTGAAAATGCAAAATCTATGATGAAATAGACCTTGAGTTTATATTTAGATTTAAATACTGTTCTAGAATTTTTCCTTCTCAACTTAAGTAACCTTCTACCCCCAAAACATACAACTAGATAAAACTAGTTCATGTAATCCAACAACTTATTGTGCAGATTTTTCTTATTTTAGTTATAGTCAATCTTTTTTAGTTAATTTTTTAGTTATAGTCAATTTTTATTAAAAATATTTCAGAAGCTTAACCTTTTAGTAATTTTTAATCTCTCAGGCATTTTAAACTGTATCAAGTTAATACTTCACATATAGGTCATCAGTGTATATGAATAAGCTATTAATTTGTTGATATATAAAATAAGTGTTTGTTTATACAGTGCCCAAAATTAATCAGTGCAATTTTATTATTATCTTTATAGCCTTAGGAACCACAAATCCTATTTATAAAATAACTTTTTGCGTAATTGAATGTCCATGTCTCTCAGTATTTTTAAAAACAATCCTTTCAAAGACTTGGTTAGCTGCACCACTTAAATATGAGCTTGGCAGCAGTGCTGGTGTCACAGAGATTATATGCTTGGACTTCAAGGAGGTCAATGAGATGGCTGCAGAGATCACTGTACAATAGCCTTCACTAGCTAATCCATAATGCAGTATTGTCAAATTATGATCGTGCACCTGCAGTTTTCCAAGGAAAAGAATTCAAAATGAGAAACTCCCTCTGGATCATTCTTGTTGTTTCAGGGTATTTTTTTTTATAAAGTATATTCTTCATAATGGAAATGACAACAACATTCACAATTAAAGACTGTGATGGTAAGTATTAGACACTGCTATAGAATGCAACATCTGTCCACTAAATATACTTTATAAAGTGTATACACATTTCTTCAAAAATACTTATTCAGTAGACTTTGCCAAATCTTGGGAAGCTGTATGCAGTATTATTGCTATATGAACTAGCAGTGCCAATTCAGCAGATCTGCAGTAAAAAACTGCAATCATAGAAAAATATGGATCACAAAAAGACAGAATGATTATGGCAGAGAAAATGCCTCTGGAAAATTAACACTTCCCAAAAGTTTTACTCATTAGATCATTAAAATGTTTAGAATATTCGTATGTCATTTTAATTTAAATATATCACTATTAAATAGTTGTAACAATCTTTTTCCCATGTTCAATGCTGCATATAGCTCCAAAGGCTCAGATCTGCTATACTTGTAGCACTTGTAATAGGTTGCATAAGATTCTTAGTGTACAATGATCCTTCTTTCTCTTCCCTTTCTCTCTCCACACAGGTATGAATTCTACTTATACAACTGCAAGGAGAAAAAACAAGGATTTAGGTCCAGTTTAGAATTCTGATTTTGTAAACTTATGGTTTTTATATTTAGTCCTTTGATTCATGCTTATACTGTCTCCTGCTGAACAAAGGTTGGCACTGCCTATTCCATGTTTTGTTTCTTTTTCCACCAGCACATAAGGTTTGTATCCACTTAAGTATTAAATGTAAATATATTACCAAAAAGATTTCCCCTCTTCCTTCTTCTTCTTCTTCTTCTCTCAGGTTTATTCACTAAGCATGATGATGTCATATGGTGTGGGATCCCCCTTTGGTCTTGTGTCCCCTCTCAGCTCCTTACACAGCCCCCGCGTGTTCACTGGTGGGGTGGGGTACGAAGCAGAAAAGACCTTGACACTGTGCAAGAACTGCTCAGGAATAATGAAATATGTCTGCATTATTCAGACTGTTTCCAGCACAAATCCAAAACAGAGGCCCACACTAGTTACTACAAAGAAAATTAACTATACCTCAGCCAAAACCATGATAAAAGTATTCACAGGACAAAACAAATCCACAGAAAGATATTTTGTCAGATTAAAAAATCACAGATTCTACTACATTGACTGTCTAATTGTGAAGCAAATTGTAAGAAATACTAAAAGCAAAACTAAAGTTGTAGTCTTTTCATACTCTTGAAAGGGGACCCAAATCCTAGAAATTCTAGAAAAGGAAGATAAGTTTTAAAAACAGCAGTCCTTCCAGAAAAATATACCCAGAATTCCCTTATGGAATAGGACACTAATGTGTATTTTAATGGCCTCACAAATATTTAATGGCTGAGAAATTCTTTTATAAAAACAGGCATAGTTCTGAATATTATCAGTTGCATTTTGGATTGCTTTCAAATGTAAAAAAGGAATCTATAGGTAGCAATCTGTTCTGCATTACACTGCTGCCAGTAGTTTTTCTTGCAAAGTGAACATTCCCTTCCAATAGACAGGGGAAGAAGAATATCTTCATATATTCTTCCAAATGATTCAGTGGCCCAAAAAAAAAAAAAAATCCCAGTTAAATGTTATCTACTGAGTATCACAATTTTTTCAGTTTAATATAGATACCTAAATTGATTATTTAGAGTTCTGTTGTATAAAAAGGAAAACAAGAGTATTCAGGGACTTTGTGGTTCTTTTATCATTATAGTTCATCTGACCTTTGTGTATTTTACAGTGAAGGAGAGTGGAATCAAAAGGCAAAATCTCTTTAACAGGGTATACTAAAATTTTGTTAATTTAATACATATAAATATATTTTACCATATTCAGTTCTTCAGTTGGAAATCTGACATCTGAATCAAATTCACCATGAATTCAAATAATATTTTACTGGCCAGGATACAGTTGGCAGTCTAACTGTCTCTCCTTTATAAAGTATGGAAATTTTGAGTCAAGTGTCCTGCAAGTGAATGGAAGAGTACTGGTGAGTACACACCCCACAGTTTTCAATATTTGCTCCCATAACATTCCAAGGCAGCTGGAAAATGCACTTTGGGATAATTTGCTGTTTCTCTGTGCACAGCAACAAGGCCTTCTTTGATTTCTGCCACTTTACAGAGCTAAGAAGTGGCTCTAGCAGCCTGCCACTCACTAACAATCAGCTGAATAGAAGTGCTCTGACATGATGCTCAGCTGGGACAACCATTCACAGCAGCATACTCAACTTCAGCTAAGCCTGGTACCTTAAAGTACTTATTTAGCTACTTTTCATAAAGATCAGAAGATAAAATGTCCTTTATTTCCTGCCAAGAGGCATCAGGAACAGGATTGCTGGATCTAGTGATGAAGGGTGGAAGCAGGTTAGGTTCAAGAATTTTGCCTTCCCTGTGTGCTGTGTCTCATCAATATGTCCACAGGTTTGCCATGATTTGGCTCACTAACTTGATTAAGAGCCCTTAGAGAAATGTTTTCAAGTCTGTTTTAATCTCCTTAGAATGAGGTAGATCTTGACTTGAACATTTTTCCAAACATATATTCACTTCTGTGTTTTGCTGTTCTGGTAAGATCCTTGTGTCTTAAGGAAGTCTGCACCTACTAATTATTATAAGGAGAGAAAAAGAAAAAAAAAAAGATAAAAAAATTTAATTAATCATTATAGTCTGGAATTAAAGGCAGACAATAATAAGTCTCCTGTCTTTTTTTAAATTATTTTAATTTTTTTTCCTTTTTTTCTTTTTCTTTTTTTTTTATGGGAAAGTAGATGAAAAGTCAGGTGATATATAGTACCCTCTATTATAGATGCCTCATAATCATAATACGTCAGGTAAGATTGCAACTCTAAACTATTCTCAGATTGGCACATATATCAAATGCAAATCAAGAAGACTGAAATAATTTTAACATTTTGGCATACTACCACCCAATATGCTTGAATTTACTGAAAAAAACCCATGTATTACAACATTTTTTAACAGATAGTTGTGTACATTATATTAAAAGCTGAAGTTTAAAAAAATCTCCCTCTTCCATTCTCCTTATTTTGAAAGGTACTTTTTCTGCAGATTCAACAATAGCAGCCTGGATAAAATTAATATTGTTTATATGCTGTATGTGAGAGTTCAAGCACTGCTTTAAATGCATAGAGTTCTCCACAAAACAAGATTAGCAGTTTCAGCACTGCAATGTAACAGTATTATGAAATTATTACAGAAATCAATAACACTTTCATTTCTAGAACTAATCTGATGGTAAGATCTTGTTTATAAAGATATTAAACAAATGCATTATTCACATTTTATAATGGTTTTCAAGAAAGTGGACATTTTTTTAATTATCGCTTGGAAGTGGTAAAATAAATGAGGGTAATTTTTATTAACAGGAGTTTATTTACATAAAACAAATGCTCATTGAATTATTGAGTACGATAATATCTACATGCCTAGTCCTGTTTGTCATATTTTGTGCCTTTTGGTGACATCAGAATTATAACAACCTGATTTATGCACTAAATTTAATGCATAATATGACAACATACCGATAGGTATGCCTTATAATGTATAATTTAAACATGATTGCTATATATTTCACCCATGTTTTCTTGGCTTTACCAAGATTCTCATGCATCTAGAAATCTCGATTGTAATGCAGGTTGCCAGATATGAATGTCTGTTTGAATTAATGAACATTTTTATAAAAATACTCTGAGTATGAATGTTTTAAAAACCTTGTCATAACATTCACCAAACTTACACATGACAGCTAGCATGTGTTACTGCATTTTCATCTTAAATATTTGATGACTGCCTCTTTAAATCCAAGATTCATAACCCAAAGGGTTTCATTTTCTTACAGCATATGTAATGCAAGAGACATTTATTAGTATAGTTCTCATTTTATGCATCAACAAAATATTTTTCAGAGAACCATTAGATGAACTCCCTCCTTTTCAGATGTTTTTCCTGAGCATTTTAATTATAATTGTATATTTTCTTTGACAATATTTGTACACAGACATTTGCAATCCTTCCTGCTTTCCTATCTCCAGCCCGATCAGAACTGAAAGAAAAATTCTGCAATATACAATATTGCAGTGTCAGAAAATATGAAAGGCATCAACTAGCATCTCATACAGACTAGATTAAATATCTGAAAACCCTTGGTAAGCTTTTTTTAACCTCTGAAGATACCCAAAGAAATATTACTGCATACAATTACGATTCATAAAAATTTGCTAAACACAGATCTTCATCTAATGCTGTTTAACTGCTATTTCCAAAGCATAAACTGAATATTTCTTTATTCCTTATTGTCCACATGTAAAACATTCAGCAATGAAAAAATATCAAATATTAAAATGTTTGTAATTATTTAAGAAGCTGATCAACAAACCACTGTTGGTGCAATATATTACTATGTTTGCACTGAAGGTTGTCCACTGACAGGTCACTCTCACTTGACCTTGTACACACTGAAAGGTAGTTCACCATGGTAACCTTGGTCCTGTGGCTTTCCATACAGTAAATCATTTCAGCCCTCTTCATGTAATTCTTTTATTGGCTGTGCAATTGAAATGTCATGCTTCACGAACAGAGACGCTGGTAATTTCTTATGGATGATTAAACTACCTCTGTAATCTGTGAGCATGGATGGAACTGTATGCAACAGACTTAAGCATACACTCCATTTCTTTTAAATTCTTGATATTTTTCAGTTGCTTATAAGGAAGTTTGCTCTAAGAATAAAAAGCAATTCTTTTTCATAAATGCATTCTAAACAAGCACCAAACAACATCCCTCTTACATTACCTTCAGCAGCAAAAGGAAAACAGCAGCCTAGAGAAAAAAAAATTAATATTGTTTTAAAAATTATACCTAGTTTTTAATCGTACTGACAAATTTCAAAAGTCAAGCTAGTTTATAAAGGCCAAATTAAGCCTAAAGCAGGAGCTGACATTCTTACTTTAATTGTATTAATATATCAAGGTGAGATAATGCACAAAATAATAAGAAAAAAAAATAGGAGGTGGCCAGACTACTTCAGCTATTCTTTCACTTTATTATTTACATTCTTTGTAATCTTGACACAAAAATTGAAAAAACAAACCTGATGCTTTCTTTGGAGAGCTACTCAAACTAGAACCTAACAGCAGAAAAGAAATAGGGATTAAAAATAATTTCAAATTATCTTTTCAAAAGATACACTCAAAGGAACTACATGTTGTCTAAGTTTTCTTTTATAAAATGGCATACTTCTTTATATGACTATAATATAGCACTAGCTGTAGCTCTATTTGCATGAAGTTCTTACTAGGTTTTTTTGTCGTCTTCTTTTGCATCTGTCAGGCAAGTCAGAACAACAAACACACAAAATTATGTGTGTATGCAATAGATAAGTGGATACATCTTTCAAAAATAGGAGCAAAAATACTTTGATACCACCATTTATACATTCTTTTTTAAAAAGCTCTATAAACCAATGAAACAAAGCTAACAAAAAATACCATGCTTTTTATAGAGCAAAAATAATCTTAGGGTTTTCATAACTTTAATTTACAAAAAAATAGGATAATCCTGATTTTTTAGTTTCTCATTTGTACCCATTCCTGCACACAGTGAAAAATAATAGTAATGAGTGATCTATTAAAAATTAAAGTAAATAACTGACAACTGAAAATGCATTGACAAATTGAGAAATCATTTGACTGCTGAGTTCTGGAATAAGTCTAATAATTTAACTACATCTAATAATTGAATAAAAAAGGGATGTGGAATAAAGTTACCAAGGAAAGAGTGAAAGGATCTAAGATCCTAGAAAATTCTTCTTTAGTGCTTTTATAAGACCACAGAAACCAGTTTATTTTGAACTTAATAATCCTTATCTGCTACCAGGCGATCTATTTGTAAAGGTATAAAAGGTCTAATATAGTAGACTGATATCCCATCCAGCTGGATTAATGTCCTAGTGATGAGATTGGCAGCTGCTAGTCAGAAACCTGAAAACAGTTTGAGTTAGAATTGTGACTCTTCTATCTTTACTACTTTCTACACAATATTTAATGTCTTACTTAGGGCAAAGTTAATCATTTTGGAGAGATGGTTGAATGTGGACTTAAGGAAAGGGTTTCATCTAAGCAGTAGCGTTCATCTAAGCAGTGGGAATCCTCAAAAAAATGTAAAAGAGCATTTAGAAAATATACAAAATGCTTCTAGTGCCTCTTTGGCCTTCAATCACCAGTGGTAGAAAGTCAAGGTTCTGATTTCCTTTTTCAAGTGCAATAAAGGAATAAATCTGATCTTCCATCATTTTATACAGTGCTGGTATACCATACAATATCTGAGCAGTGGCACAAGTCTCATATCATTTTAGGAAAACATCTCAAATAAGCTTATTTTTGAGGTGGGGAGAGAGGAAGCACCTTCTCAAATGAACCCAGGAAAAGGGCTACTTCCTGTTTAAGTCAGAAAAAAAAAAAAAAAAAGAGAATGGATTTCATTCAGAGTAATTTTATCTTATTTCTCTTCTGCACCATTGTGAACATTGTTTGAATTTCCTGAGAAAAGTTCCAATGTTAACTACAAATCTTGAGCATGAAATTGCAAACTACATCAAGATTGGCACAATGAGACATCACAAAAAGGGAGTCTGCAATCCCTCATTCTTCTGTTGGTCCCTTTCTGTGTTTTTCTTTGACTATCCAGTAATTCAAGCTACATTTTTCATATTTCTTAAACAGGAAAAGTATATCTATTATACCAAGTTCTTCTAGGTACCTTTTGTGAAAATCTGTATTTTCTCATTATTGCACAGATTTCCCACAGAATTTAAAAACAACTGTTAAAGCAGTGATAATATAGCAATAACTGTGAAATGGCATGGTTTAAAGAGGAAAAAAGGAAAAAGTTTCTTTACAGCCATAATTATCAAAGTGAAAAACTAAAGGAAAGACTTGTACATCACAACTAGTATGGTCCTAAAAGAGAACGGTAGAAGTGTGTCAACTTTCCTGGTGGGAAACAAACAAATAAAGTATTTTAGATATAAAATGTTGAATTTAAAAAAATACAGATTCTATAAGGAGAAGTGTAGATATCAGGGCTGTACGTGCTCACTAGATTAAAGATTATTTTTTTTTTGCTTTAATAAAAAGAAAACAATCAGAATATTCAGTTATGGTTGAAAAAACAGGCTAGATTTGAAATTTTTCACATTTTTACAGGTGTCTCTATGCTTCATCTAAGCTCTACTGACCATACAACTTGGATCCTGAACTGACAAAGAACTGTGCCTGGGTTAACACCAAGTAGGGATCTCCTGTCCATTTTACTGGTACACTAACTGACAAATCTAATCTATTGTCCTGTATGAAACCCCTTCACTACCCCACACTGTGACAGACTCCAGATATCCATGTAAACTATCTATTATCTAACACTTTGACTTAGAGCCAGGTGCAAAACTGCCATCACAAATTGCATTTCCCTTCTTAAGAGAATTATTGTTTCTTTCATATCATAGCAAGGAAACACAAACAGGCAGGAAATGTTCAAGATTATACTTTTAGGGCCCACTTCTCTAAGGTTATAGTCTCTTGATCTTTAACAAAATGCCTGGTTTTCCCCTGTGAAAATGCTGTCTAATGTCAGGTAGTTTGAACTGACTTTCCAGGGAAGCATGATTTCTGTACAAATGTGGCAGGGAGGACCAATTAACTTGGAAACAGTAGGGATCTAACTACAAGAAGCTGTTAGTTAACCTCAGAGCTCTAAGGACAGCTGGGCAATTGTACCCAACACTGCTTGTTCACAACAGAAGACATATCCAGGAGGACTCACACTTTTTTCCACCCTTTACCTGCCACCCTTTCTTAAGGAGCTAGTTTTGTAAAACAGTTTAAAACCAGCTTGTACTGATGCAGTATGCTTAAAAGGTAACTGCAGATTTTTTTTTTTTTTTTGCATTTGTGCACTGCATTGGTTCAACTGAACAGAGACTTACATTTAAATTTTAAATTTAAATTTAAATTTTGGCATAATTTTTCTCCTAAGTAGCATCACAACGTACCAATTATAATAATAAACTTTGGTATCTCTGTAAGAACAAAAGATTTAGAAATTGTATTAGCCACCATAGTGTTTTCCAGGTACATTACTAACTCTTCTTGTTTCTTTCTTGGACTATTTATTTTGGTCCTTCCTTCTCAACACAAGACTTTTCCTTTCCCAGTAAACCCTCTGTGTTCTTGTCTGTTTCTACTTTGAGAATTTAGGGGACTGCTAAAGGGAATAGCCATATTTCAGTGAAATTATCCATTTTTCTTGGACTACTCTCTTATACTTAAATCTTGATAATTTAACCTAAATAAATTTAGGTTAAATTAATTTAACCTCCCTTCAAACAATTATATCAATTGATTCCTTCTTATTTTTCTGGAACTCCCTTTACCAACTGTTCTGAGGTAAACCACTGTTTATTTGTACATGAATATGCTGGCACATGAGAGAAAGAATACAAAACATGTAACTGAGAAAACATGTATGAAAAGGTTAAAATTACACATATGCTAACACTTCTTTCTATGTATAGAAAGAAGAGAACATTTTTGGAGGAGGAAACAATATTATTTTACTTAACACTGCAAGGCACTTGAAAGCTACAAAAATAGACAGAAATTCTGATCATGAAATTGCATTTTTTTATTTCCACTGAGATTTCTTCTCCTCATGTATGATACCTGAATTCAATACCTTCTGATATTTCTCCACTTCAGACTACTTAATATTAGTTAAGGTATGAGGGTATATGTTAAAAAAACTTCTTCATTTCCCTTTAAAAAACACATTCAGTTCATATTTATATTACCTCTCTTTTTCTGCAGTTTCTGCTAGACATAACCATTTGTGAGGCACATCTTAGATACAGATTCTGTCATAAAGATTTGAGTTTCCTAAAAAAAATATTGAGAGATTCATCGACTTTGAATTTATCCTACCTCAGAAAACACAAGTAGTGGTATAGTTAGTAGAGTTCCAGAAATCACAATAGTGGAGGTCTCAGTCAACTCTGTCTTCAGTTTGAGAATGATCTATTATGGACTGTAAGTGTCAATGATCCAGGGTGTTCTCATTGTGAATTGAAGGGTTAAAGAATCCAACATTTGGACTGCAGACTGTCAGATCTTCAAAAGATATTACTTGTTTTACCTGATATTACTTGTTTTATAGAACACCTGATAATTGGAGAATTAGTTGGCACTGCCAACTAATAGAAAGGTTTGAGGGGAAAAGTTAGCACTGTGAGATTGGATGGTATAGTAATGAGCTGGCACCCTGGAGTTCTCCTGTTAGAGATGCTGCTAGGACCTATGGGAACCTTGCTCTGCAAGGGTTTATTGAGAATTGGCTCCTCTTCTTCATAGCCAGAGCTGTGAAAGATGATTGCAGAAAACCAATCATGCCTGCTAGTCCAGCCATTGTATACACCTGATGCTTCTGGAAAAGAAGTTGAACAGGTGTCTAGTAATAGACTCAGAACTCAAAGGGCCTTCAGGTGTCATACCACATGGAGACCTCCTGCTGTTTGAGACCATGACTGACATAAAAGTATTTGTCTTCTCAATATGTTTTCTTTGTTGTAAAAGAGAGATTCCTGCAGTGCTCACAAGGATAGGAGACTGGTAAAGATAACAGACATGCAAGGTATTTTACTTTTTCTATCAATTTTGTATAGCAGTGAATATGTGTTTCCCAATGTCTTTTCTTCATGCTCTTCAGTGTAAGGCATACGGTTTTGAAAATGGTGAAAATGCAAATTATTTTGGGATTATTTAATCTATTTACAGAATATGGTATCAATTCTTAGTAAAGAAAAGAAAGGGATATATGCAACTCATTAACAACTTTTTTTTGGCTTTGACAGACAGAAATATATCATTATCTCTTTTCCATGATGTGGAATAACTTTCTAGTTTTCAAATATCAAGATCAAAACAAAGAAATTCAACTGCTGGCTATTTGACTTTTATTTTTACTTCCTTCCTATCACTAATAAAGATAAATAATTGAGTTCTTTTAAAGAACAGGAAAATAAGTACAACAGAAAGCTAAGATACAAGATCCCTTAAAAGATTCTGTCTTTAATTAATTAGCCTTATATAAAAAGCACACTGTAAATGTATAAGGTGAAGTTAACTATGCATGTGTAAAATAACACAAAAATAGTGGAAAGTTGTTGATATTAGCTTTTCCTGAAATAAAATATTCCAAAAATGTTTCATCCAAATCCAACATGCTGAAGAACTTGAGTTACTTCTTTTCTTGATCTACCTAAAATGAATATTAAGTCCTGTCTAGCAGGTGTCAGGCTCTCAAGTGAAGTAGGACTACCACATATCCATATCAAAAATCAGTGTTGATTCAGATCCTGATCCTTTAATCTAAACATATCTTGAGATTAATTTCAATTGCAAAGGCAAAAAGGCTTATCTAGAACTTAAGCTGAATTTCATAGTGTAATAATTTACATATTCAGTCTTATTTGTTATTAACTCTGAGCACGGTTTATTCAATTTGCTCCTCTTTCAGCTTGGCCTTGGAGAGAAAAGTAGAAGTGTAAAAAAAAGGCATATAAAGAAAAACAAAAACAACACAGGATCATAAAATTTGCCAAATTATATGCTATCAAATGCCTCATCTATCTAAAAAAAAATCCTATTACCCTTTAATCTTCACTATCATTCTTTACAAGTATAGTACTAGATGTAAGAAGCACATATTAAATACTTTGACCACTTCTACTGTATGCATCAATGGAGTATTTAAATTTAATGTGTCCCTTTGAATGACAGCTTGCTTCTCCTTAGTACTCAGTTACTTCCTCTGAAATTAAACAATTAATAAGCCAGAAGCTATATGAGTTATAAATTATTCATCCAAATGAACATTAATCAATTATAAAGAGATATAGGAATAAAAAGAAGAAAAAAAAGACAGATATATCCTTTTAATATTAAATGTAGTCTAGCCAAAATCTCTTTAAACAGACGTAAATTGTGTTACAGCAATGCAAGAAATGCCATATTATGGCTATTTATGTTAAAATATATATATATATATATATACATGAGTGAAACAGAATAACAAATTCATGACTGGTTACCAATACTCAAAACAAGAAAAATATTAATATTTGGTGCTCTGTGTGAATAGAAAAGGGAAGTGAAATTGCCCTAAATTATTCGTTTTATCAATATTTAAGAATCTTATCCTTTATATGCATGCAGACATTAAAATACAGTCTTAAACTTTCCCAAGTTCTTTAGAAAATATTCAGTGTCCAAACAAACACAGCAAATTATTGTTTGACAATTAGGAAAAAGTGAAACCGTGGGCAGAGTCAAATTTTGGCTTAGCTATGACATGCAAAGAGATATGTGAGAAGCAAAGAACTGTTCTTATTTCTTGATTTAAGTTAGATTTATTCCAGATGTGGGCATTTTTTGTCAGAAGGAGACCAGAACTCTTCATTTGCAGAAGTTCTTTGTGAATGATGTGTGCATTTAGAGGAACTTTGGAAAAAATGCATATTAATATATCAATTTTTTTTTTAATTGAAGAACCAGAGTGATACCACAACACATTAGATGTAACAATAAGGCCAAAAAAGGCAGGAAGAAATACCCTCTATCTAGCAGTGAAAGAATACATATAACCTTATTATGAATCCAGATGAGCCATAATTCTTTAATTTTCTATCTCATTCTCCATACTCTATTTGTGCTATTTATGCAAATTTTAAGCTCTTACGTATAAAACTGTCACCCATTTAATACTGGTACAATGAAAAACTTTCAGTCTTTTGGGACTTAAAAAAGGTAAGTAAAACATTACTTGCAGCTCTCCAACAAAAAAGAAAGAATTTTTAATAGGATCAAATCTTAACCTGTGAATATATAACTTTGTTCCATGTTGAAATTTTCACTCAAGTACAGATTCCAAATCTCTGCATTGAGGAACACTACATTTTATATCATTCCAGCATCAACCTCTGCCAAAGACAACAGTTTATTTCATTGTTTTTCACAATGTCCTGAGACACTCCAAAGGAAATTCCTGTTTTTATTTGTAAACTTCACTTTTTCTTATTTTCAAACACCCTACACCAGATTCTAGCCAGCAAATTGCTGGCAATCCTAGACAGCAAAAAGAATAGGAAAAAATGTCATTGTAAATTCATATATATCTTTAGGTGGAATAGCTGCAGTAAAGCTACAATCTATAAAAGATAGGCAGGCCAACTCCTGACAATTTGTTTCATTAATCATTCTTATTCAGGTCTACATTATCCCATCTTACCTGTGTTGTTTTATGGATTAATTTAACTAATCCTAACTACTTGAACCCAAGATTGTGAGAAAACCCCTGGAAATTCTCAAGACTGAACACCATGCTGGGGCCTTTGAAGCAAACTCTAAATTTCCAATATATTTTTTTAGCTGATGTAGGGATTGCTATGCATGTAATAAGAGGGAAATGGCATCGGTCTACGCTTAGCACAGGAAATTCAGATCCCCTGTACAGGACAGGCATGGACATACTGGACAGAGTCCAGCAAAGAGTCACAAGGAAGAACAAGGGCATTGATGCTGTGAGGAGAGGTTGAAGGCACTGACTACCTGGAAACTACCCAGTCCCTGATATCATCAGGGAGAAAGCTCAGGAGGATCCTAACAATATGTATAAATATTTGATAGAAGGGAATAGAGAGAATTAAGAAAATGGAGCTAGCCTCTTAGTCAAAATCATTGACAGGGCAGCCCAAATACTCTAATTCTAGGATATTACAATTTCAAAAACCTTTCAGTTTAGCAACAGGATTTAAATTCCATTTAGTCTCATGTTCCTTGCAGTATGAACACTTACTATGAATATTAACAAAAGCATATAGTTGTCATCAAGATAAATAAATATTCTTGCAACTTGGATAATAAAGTTCAAATTTCTCTAGTGTGGGAAATATTATTCAAAATTAATAACCTTCCAACTAGAGCAGAATAACATTATTGACATTGAATAACAAAAATCCTGTTCAGATCAACTAAAAACTGAACAGAAGTAGCCAAAATCAATATAACTCTGTTTCAGTAAGCTTCAGCCAAACCAAATTTTTACTGTTTCTTGAGGCGTAGAATCACAGAATCATAGCATATACTGAATTGGAAGGAACCTATCAGGATCATCAACTCCAGTTCATGGCTCTGCCCAAGACTGACACCATGTGATTGCTTCTACTTGTTTCTATTCTTCCTTGTTTTTTCTAAAAAATCTAAAAAAAAAAAAATCTAGATGGAAATTAAAGATGAATGCTCAAACACTCACATCCCTCAAACTGTACCAAACTCACCTACAAAGAAAAGGGGTTTTCCATACTGCAGTATTGTTGATGTGTCAGAGTGAAATTCTCTAGCTGTACTCATGCATGGTGAAAAATGAGAGATAGAAAAATTATCAATAATAGTATTTGTTGTGTCCTGTCTCTGTGGTCATGCCCAGCAGCACCTTAAAGGCATTTTTTTTTATACCCACCACTAATCAGAACAGAAAAAAAATCTCAAAGCAAAAAGGTCTTGTCAATCAAGACAAGTATAAAGACAACTTCACAGAACCACAGAATCGCAAAATCACAGAATCACAGATTATTCTGAATTGGAAGGGACCCACAAGAATATCAACCCCAACTCCTAGCCCTGCACAGAACATGCCCATGTACCTGAGAGTTGTCCAAATATTTCTGGAACTCTGTCAAGCTTGGTGCTGTGACCACTTCCCTGGGGAGCCTCTTCCAGTGCCCAAACACCCTCTGCATGAAAAATCTTTTTCTAATATCGTGCCTAAACCACCTCTGACATAGCTTCAGACCATTCCTTCATCTCCTATCCCTGGTCACCACAAAGAGATCAGTGTCTGTCCTTCCTTTTCTCCTCACAAGAAAGTTGTCATTTGCAATGAGGTCTCCCCTCAGTTTCCTCTTCTTCAGGCTGAATAGACCAAGTGACCTCAGCTGCTTCTCATTTGGCTTCCCCTCAAGGTACCTCACCACCCTTTTGACCCTTCTTTGGATGCTCTCTGATGGCTTAATATCTTAGATTGTGTTGCCCAAAACTGCACACAGCACTCAAGGTAAGGCTGCCCCAGTGCAGAGCAGAGTGGGACAATCCCCTCCCTTGCCCAGCTGGCCATGCTGTGCCTGATGCCTGCCAGGACATGCTTGGCCCTCCTGGCTGCCAGGGCACTGCTGGCTCACATTCAACTTGCCATTGACCAGGACCACCAGATTCTCTTTCCACAGCACTGCTCTCCAGCATCTCATTCCCCAGCCTGCACATCCATCCAGGGTTGCTCCATCCCATGTGCAGAATCCAGCACTTTCCCTTGTTGAACTTCATATGGTTGGTGATTGCCCAGTCCTGTGATTTGTCAAGGTCTCTCTGCAGGGCCTCCCTGGCTTCAGGGAAGTCAACAGTTCCTCCCAGTTTTGTATCATCTGTGAATTTGCTCAGCATCTCTTCCAGTCCTGTGTCTGAATCATTTATGAAGATGTTGAAGAGCATAAGGCTGAGGATGGAGCCCTGCAGAACCCCACCAGGGACACTTCCCCAGTCTGATATGATTCCATTCACTATATCCCTTTGTGCCTGAGCCAGTTGTTAAACCAGCCAGTTGATAAACACATCCCATGATGTGTTTATCCAGCTGTGGGCTGGATAATTGGTGAACTTGTTCACTTTTTTTCATAGTCCAAAAGCTTCCAAAGACAATTAGCATCTAGAAATAAGCATAAAAATATCCAAAAATCACCATAGCATGAAATATACTTTCTAGAAGGCAGCATGTAAGAAAGAGAAAGAAAAGGCAAAAGACAGAAAAGTTAAGGATAGGTCATGAAAATTATACGTAACCAATGCTTTCATGAATTGTATTTCTTCTGCCTGTTTCTTGCCCACCAGAATTCCTTACACATAAATGAACTGCATATGAATAGGAATGCATATGGATATACACTGAAAATAGGGTGGAAGAAATTTCCAGTGGAAGCCATGTAGAAACAAAGATTCAACTATATCTAAATACTGGCTACTAAGATTTCACAGTCCTCTTGATGTAAGATTCCTTGGAAAATAGACTTCTTTCCAATTTTCATACAAACTTAGAACAGTCTGTAAAAACCCCCCAAAAATCTGAAATTTATAAGACCTCACATATTTTCTGCAACTGTGAAGTGATAACGCATGCACACATATAAAAATATAGATATTTAAAGAACTTTTTAATATGGTGCCTGCCAAAAAGTGACTTACATTCTGGCATGGATTTTCTTTATGAGAGAAAATAGTATATAAGTCTGATTAAAGAAAAAAATACATTATGCATTAACTTATATGCTGTGAAAAGCAGAAGAACTTACCAAATATAAAAATAATTAGTCCTACAAGAACCTGTTTAGATGGAGCACACAGATTCCCTATTAACTTAAAACTGCAGTATATGATATTAAGAGATTGAGAAAAAGAAGTAATCGTAATGTAATAGTGTTGACTAGAAATATTTGCTTTGTAGAGAAAGTGATAACAAAAAACTTGTATGATTATGAGATTTGGATATAGGAAATGTATAATGGAAAGCTCACCTACCTCCAGGAAGGAATAAGGAAGAATCAAATACAGAGAACAAGTCAAGACTAACCTAAGTGTGAAATAGTCTTCTGTGGTAAATCCTGAAATAACAACATTAACCTTAATCACATTTTGTTAATTTAACTTTTCAGTCTTGTAAAGTCTTGGTGAATTTTCTACTTTGTTTTTCAGCAGGAAGTCTGGAAGGCATCAGATTAGATATATACTGAGAGTACAGATGGCAAAGAATTGAAGCTCAGGTGCTACAGTTCAAAAAAGAAAACAAGTGGACAAGGCCTCATAATGGCATTGACTAAAATACTGTTTTGCAAGAGGGCGAGTGAATTTTTACTGCTTTTCTTCCATGAAGAATTCTTTGAAGGGCAGAGAAGGCAGGAATAGAGGATTTTCACTTACAACAATAATTAAATTAAACCTAATCAAACCATTTTATTATTTTCTGCTGAAGGCCAATATATTTAGCATCTTCTTCCATGCATAATAAATTACATTAGCTCTAGGCATTTTCAGAATGTTGATTTGCTAAAGATGTTATATATATTCAGTGACATTCTTTGTAATATCCAGGTAAATATAACCAGAGGAGTCTTTTTGGTTTTGACAGGAAATAAACCATTAAGTTCATTTGATTTATTTAAAATGTAAAAATTATAAATCTTCTTAGTAAGATATCTTTTACCTGTGAGACTTTGGTAAGGGCATTCCTACTTGTAGCAGCCACATTGTTCCTTGCTGCAGTTGCAACATCATAGGCTCAACACCAGCCTTCATGCATCATAATCTCCTCAGAAAAAGAAAAAATCAACAAAACAACCAAAACAAGTAAAACCAATAAAACCAACCAACCAAAGAACCAACTGGAAGTTTGGCAGTAAGGTTCCACTTGTAATTTAAAAAAAACAAACTGACCAATGACCACAGGTTTAGAATGTAGCCATATTGCATGCACTTCAGTTATGTAGTGAACTATTAGAAGATTACATCCAATTGCACAAATTGCAGTATTTAAATACCTTGCATAAAACGTATCTGTATTAGTCATAAAAATATATTATTAGAATAATATCATGATATATTTGGAATAATTTGGATATAAACAGTGGATAAAGTACAAATGTTTCTGCTGACTACATACAAAACAAAAATACCCATAGTACAATTTTCTTCTGTGAAGAAAGCATTACATTCATATAAACAATTCCCAAATAATATAAAAAATTTTAAACTGCAAGTTTCACCCAGCATATTAAAAACTTCTTTTACAGTAAAGCATGCAAATAACTATATCTCCTCCTCAGTTTGTTCTAATTCCCTCTCTTGTGTCCAAGCCTTGAAAATCCCACCTATTGTTTCTGAGATTAACCAAAACCAAATTTGCCATCTTTTTACTGTGCAAGTCAGACCTGCTAAATGTTCAAGTAACTTAGATTCCAAAACTACCAAAGATATATTGAAAATCTTATTTATGGCCTTCCTTCAGGAGTTTTATGTCATGCGTGATATCACTAGCAACCTCTTCAGTATTTTTAAAAATTAGGCTAGTTAATTACAAAATTTTCAGAGATGGGTTGCATTTTAATGCATGCATTGTAATCTGTAACAATGTTTTCTAGCGTGTTAGTCATGTCTATGGAACAGTATGAAAAGGGACTAAAAGCCGACATTCTATACATTTGGAAAAGTCAGCCACTAAAAACTTACAATGAAACTGAGATACATTTTTCCTGAAGAGAAATTTTCCTGTACCTTTGCATAAATATATGTGACAAAAAATGCATTCTATTTGATGCTTTGAGATTTTTATGCCTTCATCCTGGATTGTAACTGAGCCTTAATTGAGTATATCGCAAGTTTTGGATTTAGAATCTCTATAATACCATATCTGGAATGGTATTACTTGACAGCTTCTTAAACCAGCCCACAGCCCAAACATGCTTAATGGGGGTCTAAATGGGAAAGTAAAAAGATTAACTAAATCAGTATGTAGCAACATGATCATAATAGAGATTTCTCATCAACTTTCCATTTATTTTATATTAACATCTGAAAAAGCTATTTAAACATTAAAATTAATAAATCATAAAACAATAGAAATACTTCATACAAAATAGTTTTATTTGAATCACAACTACTCACAATAGCTATGAATATCCCCATTCAAATTGCTACCATGAATACTGTATAAAATGAGAATAAACTAAAAGTAAAATTAGAATACTCCTTTATAAATTACTATATGTCAAGCTAACAAATGGTAGACTTGTCATATTGAACAACTAAATGTCTAAATGATCATTCAGCACTCATAGTGTAGGGAAAAAACACTAGCTTTGTTGGCTATAAAGCAGTTGCTCGATTTTTCATACTGTCATTCTGCTCTATTAGCAAAGCCTAACACAATTAGGTATGAATATGCAGTAATAACATGCAAATTGTTCCCTCTCAATTGCCCCAAGGCAGCAGTCTCAGCCTTTCAAAGCTTGATTTCTTCTACATCATTACAGGCTTGGCATAATTCATCAGAATAAAAAAATACCTCAGCCTTATTGCATGTGGCCAGCTAGTAAAATCATCAGTAGTTGTTAACCATTCTCCCTCAATAGGTTTGTTAGCAACGCTGTCCCCAGCTCCCTGCCACTCCTGCACTTGTACATGTTTCCCTTGGGTAATGTTAGACACTACATTTGAGCCTGCCAGAACAATTAACCCTACTGTTAATTAGAATGAAATGTCAGGCGCACAGATGGTACAAGCTGGCACCCTGCCATCGCGCCAACTGCTGCTGAAAGCAGCTACCCCACTGCTGACAGCTGTTCAGCTATGTCCCAAACCAGCAGATGTCAAAACTTTCCAGCTGAGGAAAGCGAAAAAAAAAAGCAGTGATGGGTGTTTCTAGTCCCAGCAGTAATGATCACTGTTTTACTGTTATTGTATCTATTACCTGTTGTCATACTGTACCCATCAAGTGGAGGCATCAAGCAGCAAGATGCAAATTAAAAATGATACCAGAAGTGAATAAATGTAAAACTGCTTTCCAAGGTAATTCCATACAACTGTAAAAAGAATGGGAGAAAAATATATCTATATGATTTCTTCAGAAATTATATTTTGTCAATTCAGGCTTTATTTTAAACAAAGTTGTATGATGATACATTGTGTTAAAAGTATTACTCCAGATATTTGTACACTGGAGTATGAAAGTCTAGTTTGTAAAAACTGCAAAATCTTAGTAGCATGAGAAATTTTCATACTTTACCTTTCTTATGTCAATTAGATTGAATTTTTTTAACATTATGAGACATCAAGAAACAAAAATACAGTGCTACAAGTCAGAAGGTGGCCTAATCCTCTCACTGTCTAGGCACCCAATATTCTCCACAACCAGCTTAAGCTGATATGTGTGAAGGAAGGATTCCAGAAGATTTTCTGGTGTGAATCAAGATCCTTATTCTGGTAACTATGCTTTGTTTGTATAAATTCCTCTTTGATTTTAGAAAATATGCTTTGGTTTTCAGATTTTTTATATTTGAAAATTGTAGTGGGAAGGCAGACACATTTCTGCAGTGTGAAAAATTCTCTATGTTCTTCATAGCTGCATAAAGATGGAATGAATAGTTTCTTTAGTATTCCTTTAAAAGATCCTATTATGCAACTTTTGGCAATCAAAATATAAATCCAATGTTTTACAAGAAATATTAGAGTTTTTTTGGTTTTTTTTTTCTTATGTACTGTCTTAATTAACTGTTAGGGAAAAAGACAAGATTATGTTCTTATGTAACAAAGACTATCACGGGGGCCTAAATATAAAAGAAAAGTATCACATACTTTAACAAATGTATTGAGAATATATTTGGTTTACAATTTGTTAAGAAGATTATTGTAGTATCTGTGAAAATTACTCTGTGAATTAGAAAGTTTGCAATAAATACTTTGGCTTTCTTAGGATATTTTGAGAAATAAGTTTCTGAAAATATACATATGGTTAGAACAAATTGAAGACAATTGCCAAATTAATAAATAACAAATATGTGTTAAACCTAGTGAGATCTGCCTGTTTCTTTGTTTGTTTTTTCTGAAAACATTTTTCATATATTACTATATACATTCACTCTCAAATATATTGGTTTTGAATCTGCCTCATCTCTCCGTGAGACAGGCATATGGTAATGTGTGAAATTTATATTTAGCATAGACCTCTAGTGTTAAATTATTATGCATTTGACTTAGACTTGTTTGGTTTCATATATACTCTCAGTTTATGTGCTGTTAATAAATTAATTACATGTGTATTTTAATATTAGTTTGGCTTTGATTTAGATTAGGGGTCTTTTCCCACATGTAGGTAGTTAAAATACTAACTTTACAAGGGAGTATCTTAAGAAATAAATATTACTAATATTTACTTCATCAGACTGCTAATGGTTCATTGCACTCCTGTTGTGCACTAGAAAGAAATGTTTTTACTAGAAATGTTCATTGAAAAGAATAATATTGAAAATATATTATGCTTTAATATAATATGAATATAATAAAGTAATTTATCTAAATAAAATATATTATTTTTTCTATTTTTTATATTATAATATATTGTATTTTATATTACATGAATATAAAATATAATAATAGTTGAAAGAAATGATCACATATTGATTTGCTAAGTGCAGCAAAATCATAGTTTGCTTAGAGCATAATTGGTCATCCTCTGTGCTGATGAAAACCTATATATGCTACAGTTTCAGAGGGTTGAGACTGCACATTGCAGTAGGCAGAGCTTGATATGAACACTTAGACCAGAATCTTGCCAGATATGAGTTCTAGTTTTATAAACAATTCATAACTGTCAGGGATAAACTACCCAAAGGAATTTAAAAGAACAACAGACAGAGTTGTCTTCAATGACCATAGAAACATTTAAATCTGAGGATAACTATCAGCCCAGAGCACCTCAGCCTTGCCAAAGAATGTAACTGGATACAAGACTCCTGACCCACTTCCCTTTCTCAGGTCAGGGAGCTTTACTGAGTTATTGCCCGTGCTTGATATGCTGAGGAAAGATGTTTGTTGGAGGCTTCAAGTACTATTTTGAGGGGTATATTGTATCTTTTGAGAATATAAGAGAGCTTAGGAAAACCATTCTTGTTTCTATTTGTCTGGATGTAGGAAGGATTTATGAGGACTCCTTGCTGACATGGTGTGTGTGGTGCTTGCAGGTAGCTGCCACTCTGGTCACAAAGGCCCGTATGGTGTTTGTTGTGTTGAACTAGAACAAATCTCAATGTGCAGGTGACATATATATATATATTCATTCCTGTATTACTACTGATGCAGATAACATGTCTGCTAGACAAGAGTAGCTGTGCATACTGCAAAAGGTCCAGAATGTTCTTTGGCAGCTTCCCATCACAGATTTTGCTAGTAAAGGAGCAGTGACTCTCACATGACGTTGGTGTGGGCACCGACTCAGTGACTTGCTGCCCTCAAGCCTGGGCTCTCTGCAAGACTGCCAGCACAACACAACTCTGCAGTCGTGCAGGGCCAAGCTGAAAGTCTGTGAGATAGGTCCTGGGGTCCTGGGCTGTTCTCTCCAGGCAAGCGGCACTCAGTAAAGTCTGCAGCAGCAGCCACAACACGTACTGACAAATACATAAAATCAATTCCTAAAAATCACCTAAGGCCATGTGACAGGCATCATACAGAACTATGAATGATGTATATCGCCCCCTGTGCCTTCAAGGATGACTTTGAGAACACAACCAGTGAAGAGAGAGCAGTGGCAGGTCTGCAGCATGGCACTGCAGATCTTTATAACCAGACACCTGTCATGGATTCATCTCAAATCAATAGCTAGCTGATTGGGAAGACTCTGGTACTGCCATGTTCCACAGAAACAAGCACCACCATTTTTGTGAGGCTGTGCCGAAGTATTTGCAATGGATTTCAGCAGAAGACTTTGAAGGAGGCAAGGCCTACCAGCTACAGTTATTCCAGAAAGGTAGCACTTCATACTTCACCAAGTAGGATTTGCATTACCGTAAATCCCCCCTCCACATGTACAGTCACCTAATTCATGGCTTCAAAACTCAGAGGAAGCTGAGGCAAAGGACCATGAACTAAAGGTACACAGGAGCTGTGGCTCCTTAAGGGCACAATGCCTCCTTTAAACTGCTTTTGCCTGAAACCATTCATCTGAGTAAGATATTCCCATAGTGTCTCTGACACCATTTGCTGTGGTGCAGAAGCACCAGAAGTAGGAGAAAGAGCATAGAGCCCTTGTTGCTAAAAGCACTGGAGGGTTCCCATGGGTGTGCAGGGGGTGTAGCTACATTGGAAGATGTTATGTTATCATGCGTGCATGCATGGAATAGGCAGGAGTGGGGACAAGGCAAGCTCACTGTGCTACAGTAGTAGGGTACAATCATGGATTGCTCCTCATGACACACATGATGGGAGCCTGCTCCACAGCATGATGACATCAACACTGCCAGCGCAAGACTAAGCTGTTTCCTGAGCAAAGCACAAGTCGGCCATGAGTGTGAAAAGTGTTTGTTCTTATTCACTTGGGGTGTTCATTTCTTCAGCACCAGCAAACAATATTTTATATGCTATAAGGAAGTTGTCTTTTTTGTCTAGTCTGAATTAAAAGACCAATACAAATTCTAACTAACTCCACATTTCAGACTATAAAAAAAAAATCTGAGGAATTTTAGAAGGTCTGTACAAAGGTGGCATAAGAGCAAACTAGATTCAGTTGGTTGGTTCTTGTTACAAATTAAGTGTTATAGAATCAAATAAATGTTTTGAAGTACTTCTAAGACTTTCTCTGATAGCAGATTAATTTGAGTACACCTGAGACAACATAATAAACAGTGAAGATTTTTCACTGCTTCATACACATAAGAATGACATGGACAAATGATGCTGATTAAAGGGTCAGACTGCAAATTTCTTTTTAATAAAAATATGTTTCCAAATACAATACTTTTTACATCCCATGAACAGGAAACACTAGAATCCCTTGTCAATTTCTTAGGTTAGATGGACAAACATCTAGTCACAGGATCCAAAGGCTCTTCCTAAAATTCAGGGTCTATCTGCAAGCTATCATGCCTCCAGTCATGGTTTGTCTTGCATAAGAGCTCTCAGATGGGGTTGAGTTATTCAGAGGCACAGAAACTCACTCTCTAAAACACTTGTTGCTGTTGATCAGTAATTTCTCACCTAGCTTCTGTAAGCAAGGAGGGAGTAGCACTGACTCATTTTGATACAGCTCTTACCCCTTTTTCTCATCCTTTCTTATCTTTATCTTGAAATCCCTTATTTACCCAGGAAGGAAGGTATTCCACAAGAACAAAGCATACCAGGTATATGAAATAAAAAATAAGGCTGAAACTATTGTAACTATATAAGCATCCTCACAGAAGGTTCAAGATTTAAGCCAATGAAATAAGATTTCAGTGGAGAGAAATAGTGTTATATGAAAGAAGGAATTTAAGTAAAACTGTTTGTTTCAAAAAAACCTCTCAGAATTTTTTCTTTTTTTTATATCATGGGGGGGGGGGGGGAATGTATTAAAAAAATAAAAACAAAAAACAAAGAAGATAACATCAAAGTCAGTAGCTTCTTTTCTACAGAATTACTTTAAGGAAAACTCAAAGTTCAAAATTAGACATTAAACCTTACCTAAAGAGTAATAATGTGGAAGCATACATACATTTTGGCTAACAGACAGTCTAGTAAAACTAAAGTCAAGGGTTACTGATGCCTTCTGTTGGGCCAAGATTCAACAAAAAAATGTACATGAGATTTCTTTTTATTCTGTTTCTCTCATGCAAGAAGAAAGACATAGTGGAGCACTTACCACACTAATGGAGAGAGCCACCCCATTTTAAACTAGTTGATTTCTCAACTTTGGTAAATGAAGGACAAAAAATTGATTTGAAAAACCTAGTAGAAGTGTCTTCCCCCTCCCTTGCTGCTAAGAAAGGTACTTGAACTCGTGCCATCTCACAAACAACTGTCAGATGTTTCAAACCCACACAGCTCCTAAGGGCATTCAACACTTTTATATGAATCAAGGACATTGGTTATGTGCTTTGGATCAGAGGGCTGATAATATGCATAGTGAATGCATCTCAGACATAAAGGATCTCATTTATGTTTGCAGGGTATACTGCTTCAAGCACAAAACAAAGTATGTTCTCTGGGATTCAAGCTGTATACACTCTCCCAAGCCTAGTCTGTTGTTGCAATGTATGTTCACAGTATCTGACTACTACACGTAGTCCTTGCCATAATGAAGTTTCCGATCAATACGTCCTCTATCACATTTAGATTACTATACATAATTTTCAAGCTTCTGTTCAGATCTCATCCAAAGACTAAAATTTTTAAACACTGTAGGCAATGATATTCAGTTAAAAATTCTCTATTAACAATTACTGATTTTACAAAAACTGACAATTAGTAATTACCTAGTGAAAAACACAGGCTTTAAGTGTCTCAGATAAACCACTTAAAGGACCATTAAAAAGGTAAACTATTTTAACAGATTTTATTCTCACTGTACAGTACATGAGTACATATTCTGAACACGAATTCTTCTGTCTACAAGCTCAAGGAAGAAATGAAATTTCAATGGCTACTATCAATTTAAGTCTACATTAATCCTCTAGATTTTCTTCAAGTACTTGTTTAAATTAGAGTTGACACCTATTTCAAATCATGCCTTTCTGAAATCCTTATTAATAAGTCACCACTATTTTAAAATATTCATCATCAAAATTAGGTCAGATGATTAAGGGATTATTCCTACAAAGCCTGAAATTTAGAGTGTCTGAACACCCACATTTTCAGTGACTTAAGTGGAGGAGGTACTTTCTCAAAAGCTGCATGATCTCATGGATTAAGTTTAGGCCTGGGAGACATAAGACTCTGAGCTCTATTTCCTCATATTTACTTATTTACATTTAAAATTTTTTGTACTGACCATTAGTATGATTTAGTTAGATATTGGGTTTTTATGATTTATTTTGCTTTACTTGTCAGGGTTCTCTTAACTTTGTGATCTAAAGTATCCTCAAGGTGTGAGGAACAAAGTACTGAATTCTCTTGCATCTTGTATTCTCTTCAACATCACACTGTGCATGGATGGAAGTGTGTGGGGGAAGAGGGGAGAGGAAAGGACAGGGAACCCACTATTTGTGTGTCTATGTCCCAGCAAAATATAATCCAGGTAAAAAAACCCAAACAAAAATAATAATAACTTAAAAACCACACAAACAAAAACCCAAACAACAACTAAATATGAAAGCAAGAAGTCCTTTCTTAGTGACAAAATAAACATCATTACTGCAAAATAAATAGTGTAAGGCTGGCAAAATAATACTTTGATATGGATAACACTTGTCATTAATAGAGTTACTATATTTTGCAAATATCACATGCTTTACAAAGAATCTAAGAGGAATCTAAGCAGACTTTTTTAAAGTATGTATGTTAAAAAATACATTAATTTATATTTTAAACTTAAACATGCAAGCATTTTTCTCTGAGCAGTATTTTTGTCAAAAATAAGAATGTGGCATACTTCTCCCCATCATCTCACTTTTTTCTACTTTTTTCTTTGAACCAAAAGGATTTCCACTATTTTTTCTGCTTTGCAGCTACAAGATCCTCAATTCTGTAATAATATTCCCTTACCAGTAGCCATTTTCTTCTTCTCCAAAAGGTCATTATAGAATTACAGGATGTGCTCCTGTCTCCCTTAGGGCTTATACACAATTCCTCATAAACATAAAACTGAATGGATACCATGGTTGAATAACACATTTTAATAACAGTACATTACTGGATTTGAAAGTGTGACCTATTTGGTATATTCACAGAATACTATAAAAATAAAAGTGCAGTACAAAATGTAAAATTTACAAAATGCACTAACATAAAAAAACACACAGGCTCATGGAGAGAAATAAATTGCATGTACTTCCAGACACATGCATGGAATATTACATTTATAAATATAGATTAATGCACTTTACAATATTTAAACTGAAGAATTTCTGAAGAATGATCTAATCAGGAAGGTTTAAAGGTGCCATGTAACTACAGATGTAAGTATGCCCTTACTCCTCATCTTACAATGTACTTAGTACTTTGTATTTCACTAATGCTGTTTCTACCACTACAAGCAATTTATTCTACCTCACGTTCATCAAGTGCTCATAAATCAGCATTAGGCCACTTTTTTACTGAGTTGCTGATTTTTAGCCAGCAGACAGCAGCATTTGGATTCAAAGTCTAATATTGGCACACATATTGATTTTAATTAGTCTAATTAGTTCATTACACCAAAAATCAAACAGACCATTTATTACATTCCCAACTAATGACATATGATCAAGGATTTAATATGTTAATGAGTAAGATCAATTATCACTCATAAAGGAAGTCATTAACAAGTGTAAACACTGCCTAACTGAATACTATTACAAATTATGAAGTCATAGCTAGATCATTTGCATAAGCATACTAATTTTATTTCATGATATTCCTTCCATTTAATACTCTGAATACCTTTCATAAAGCTCCCTTTTTTTTTCATAGACTTGATTTATAGCTGTAAACTCAATTCTTATTGTCAGTACTGAAATTGTTCACAACAGAGTCCTTAAACTCTGTGCTATTAAATTCAGGTTTAAGCAAACCAGACAATGTCTATGGACACTTTCAGAAAATATTGCAGGACATGAGAAGAAGGAAATGAGGTTTCCAGTTGTAGCAAAATGGATCCAGGAGTATTTCTCTACAGGGGAAAATTCAAGAACAACTTTCTTTGTGGTCTGGGATATTTCACATGAAAAAACTGGGCTAGTGGTAGAAGCCAGCCCTGCCATGGCTGTTTCGCAATATAAAGAGAAGGAAGCAGCATCTGCCAGAATACTTTCACTTTACTGTAGAAACTTTATATTTCAAACTTTTAAAATACAATTGACAACTCAAGCTATAAGTATATTAATATTCTACTATCCTTACATTCCCAATCCATATTCTATTTGAATTTTTCCAAGGTCCCTGTCACTATCATTATCAATTCTGTATCTTACAATACCATCTAAGATATCAATTAAAATCATAGCAATTACATTTGTTATTATAGCAGAATTCTATTCTATTAAAGAAGAATCATATCTATGTGATGCACAACAATCAAGAAGGTAAAGGATAAGCCCTCAATCTGCCTAAGTTATTTTTCTCCTGTCCTAGTATACAATGGCTTCAGAATACTTTTCATATGCATTTCTCTATACCAGAACACATTCAATGAATGCATGATTACAGAGCTACCTAACATGTATATATATCACGTCACTCAGTTTTTATAAAATGCAGAGGGAATTTTTTTCTTTTGTTGTGGTTTTCTTTAAGAAACTGGAAGAAGTCTCCATTTTCATGAAGCCCTTAAAATATTTTTAAATGTAGAAATTGTAACGCACAATACCATTAGCAGATGTTTAAATCCACTGGGTGCAAGAAAAATTTAATTTACAGATTAGAACTTCACTCTAGAAGAAAAAGCTTTTCAGTATAAATCTGCATTTTTATTCCATTAAATTATCTTGCTGGTTCTTAAGTCTGCTTTTTCTAGAAGCAGCACACACATTTAACAGCATCTAATCTGTATCAGTGACAAGTGGCTTCTACAGCTACTGTGTTTGCCAAAAACTGAAAGCTGTATCTTCAGGTTCTTTATGTTTCTTACAAAGCTTCAACCTTTGATGGCACAATCAAAAAATATTCAGCGCTTCGTGGAAATAAACTCATTAATATCAAATTAATCCTTTCCCTAAATTCTAACACAAAACCTAGAGTAGGTGTACATTCTTTCTACTAAGTTTCAAACTAAATAAAAACTCAATAATTCTTACATTAGTGCATCCTTTTAACTAATAATTTAGGAAATATGCAAAACATGATCTACAGCACTCTTTCACCATTTATTGATGCGGATGACACTCCCCTGCAGAGCTGGCATGTCCTTGCTTTAAGTGTTATATCGTCCCTGGACTGTTAAGACTGTAAACCAGAAGTGCCCAGAAGGCTGGAGTGCAAGGTCAATGTACTTAAGTTAGTACATTCAATGTTGGTCTTAGGCACTGGGGTAATTGGCATACAAGCCACGTATTCCAAGATAACAACTTCAAACTCTGCTCTTTGGCAGAATGTTCTTCAGAGGCCATGCTTAGAAGCAGCATTCAAATATACTTCAGAGCACATGCAGCATGGATATTAAAACTGATTTAGTAACATAATGACCACTTGCAGCAGTGTTCCATCAAGTCTTTAATAAACTCTTAACAAATCCTTCTTGCAACTTTTCTTACTATCTTCTTTATTTCAGGAAAGAACTGTCTAGAAAATACCTTACTAGTGAATTGCATTTCCAGTAAGGGATTAAAATTATGAATAGTGTTTAGTGACTGATATTGCAAGTCATTTAAAATATCAACATTCTTTCTTTAAAGTTATAGTTAAATATACGGTTTTTATTCATGTTATTCTCACATCTGTCTTAAAACCAGCTTTTCTTCAAAGGGTTGGCAACATAGGCAGCTAAGGTCAGTCAGTTCATTTGCTGTTTCTAAGCAAATTGCTTAGAAGTTCCAAATGCTTGGGAGATTTTACTCCAACTGATTATGAGGCAAACAAAGTAAGCATTGCAACTTTGAAAGGAATACCTCTTAGACAGTCTGATAGTTGCTTTCAACAAAGGAGAATAGGTCTGTGACTCATAATGGATGGCCAAAGGCAATGTTTTTTGATTCTACTGACCTTTCAACACTCTAAGGACAGGAAGTATAAATCTAATGATTAAGTCACAGGCTGCTACACTAGACACTAAAAGACTACTTTGTAAAGGAAAAAAAAAATAGAATGAATTAGTAACACAAAATCAAATTTCACATAATAGTTATCATTTTAATGAGCTCTTCCATGAAGTTTAAATATTTGTAATAGTAAATGATGATTGTTTTTAACTCTCTTACAGTCCAATTGTTCTCACAGGTACTCAAGTAATGAACAAACACAAGTAATAGAATAAGGAGTAAAATAATTTTTCTGTTCTAAAACATTTGCCATACATTTTACTACATACATTGATTATTTCTATATACTTCATCATGCTTCTATCCTGCAGGTCAGTCAACAGTATCATCATTCAATAACATTTTTTTTCCAATGCCTAATTCAATAAATGCATGAAACATGTTTTTTTTTCTCTTTTCTTTTAAAATTCATTTTTAATATTACATATTTTAGATTAAACAAAAGCAGGAATTAAGCTTCTTATAATGGATTTGACTTTTCCCGCCTGTTGTTATACTTCTTTCAGTGCTTCATCCAACAGGTTTTCAACTGTATTCTGATTACTGGCCCAGCTTTAACCAGAAGAGTCATGCCAACCAGGAAAATTTGTCCTGGTACAGTGGACAAAGTGTAGATCAGTTGGAGAAAGAACTACGAAACCTGTTAAAAAGAATAAGTAATTAAACTTAAGTTTCCCCTTGTTTAAACTACATTAATATGCAAAGAATCATATTTATTTCCTTATTCATTTCTCATATGATTTAAACAATATAAACATGACTGATTTTACAGAAGCAGAGCAACTCCAAACAACTAAATAAGAACCCATAAGAAGTTATTAAATCCCCTTTTGAAGTTCTTCACTCCTATTTTAACATTTTTCCACATGCTTTAAAAAACTTCTACTGTCAAAGGTCCCATCTATCATTATCAGTACTTCTCTACCACCTTGGCTGCCAAGAGTTGTAGGGCAATAAAAAGCAAAAGTGCTAAGAAGACTGAGAAAGACCACAGGCAGAAAAGAAACCCAAGAGAAAAGAAAACCACAAACTTGTACAATTGGATTTAAGACCAAATCTCTTGAAGGTTTTTTTTGTCAACATATTCAGCCTTGGAAACTGCAGGAGAGGTAATCACAGAAGCCACTCTCACAGGCTCAAAGCCTGTAGCAAGAATCAGTGATGTTGGAAGGTGTACAGAGACAGTACCTGTTTTTCAACATGTCAGTGGTTTCAACAATAACAAATCAAAGGCTACTGCTCTCTTCTACCATGAAAACATCAAGGTAACCACTTGAAAGATGCTCAAAAATAGAATTGAAAAAATTTATTTTGAGTTTAACAAATACAAGACAATAAATATGAGTAAGGAATACCTCAAAAAATAGCTGGTTTGCATCAGGCCATTGTAGCATGACGTGAGTTGCATGTATGTCCACCACATTCTCTGAACAGCTCCGCTAGTCAGTCCATGATTCATCTAATCCAGGCTGAGCTACAGATCATAACTTTCCTCCATCTTTCAGTCAGATGATCTAAAGAATCACCTGCTTTTTCTCTGACACTTGAAAGACTGGAAATAAGACAGTGGCACACTTGAAATTCTAGCTCCTTCAAAAATGCCTTCTCTGGTAGTATCAACCTGCAGTGTTGGCTTTGTTTCTCCCCGGCCACACGCAGCTCTTGGGAGCCCAGCTGTGGCGTAGCTTCCACGTGCTGCCGGGGTTTTCTGCCACGGGTTCCCGGACACGGCTCCGTGTCTCGGGTGCATGGGCTGGCCAGCCTCTGTTACCGTGCGCTAGGGATCCAGTAAGGAAGTAAGGAATTTGTCCATTTATTCCATACTTGGCAGGAACGGTTTATTGGTCATGCGGCGCGGTTCAGTGGAAAGATGCGACCGCCCCCGGCGCTCGCATGGGAGAAATGGTGCCGGAGTTCCAGCGGTATAGGATTTTATGGGGGTGGGACGAGAGGATTCACAGCCTCCCATCCAATAGAGGCGGCTGTCATGGCGGTGATGTCGCCCACAGCGACCAACCGAGGTGGGGCTGGGGCAGTTCTCGGGTCCCTGGGCTAGTGGGGTTGCGGGATCAGGGTGACTGGCCGGGAACTCTCTGGACAGGACAGGGAGTGTCTCCAGGAGTGACTGGGGTAAGCTCAAATAGTACGCGGAGAGGAGCGAACTACCGCGGGGAGGGGAAAACATGGGGGGTGCACGGGATTACAGAACTTGGCTATCTAACATAAATTAAAAACCCTTAATCTAAACCCGAACCCCAGGATGCAACATCAACCCTGCACTACAATATAGAATTATAATACTATATAAATGTATGTTAAAAAAAAAACCAACTAATGATCACCAAGTGCTTTGGGTGGAAGGGGACCTTAAAGATCACCTAGTTCCAACTCCTTTGCCATGGGCAGGACCATCTTGCACTAGACCAGGTTGCTCAAAGCACCACCCAATCTGGCCTTGGATACTTCCAGGGATGAGGCATCCACAGCTCCTCTGAGCAACCAGTTCCACACAACCACCAAAGAATATAATTTCTTTATTATATCTCATCAAGACCTATCCTTTTTCAGTGTAAAGCCATTACCACTTGTCCTATCACTACACTCCTTGATCAAGTGTCCCATTCCATCTATCCTGTAAGATTACCATAGGAACTGGAAGGCTGACTTAAGGTCTATCCAGATCCTTCTCTTCTATGTCCTAAACAAGCTTAACTCTCTCAGCCTGTCCTGGGAAAATGTTGCAGTCTCCTATCACCTTCATGGCCCTCCTCTGGAACTGCTCAAGAAGGTCTGTGTCTTTCTTATGCTAGCAACTGCAGACCTGAACACAGGATTTCAGGTTAGGTCTCACAACCTAACCTTGGACTCTCAGGATATCTTTATGTGAGCATCACAAATATGTGAGTATCACAAATGAATTTCAGATGGTCTTACTCAGAAATTTCTATTGCATATGTATACACAAGCTTAAAACCCTCAGCAATCTCCACATATAGTTTATTCTTCACATGGAATTCAGACAGTAAAATTATGAGTTCTAACAAAAAAGAGGCAAGTTTTTGAAAATACCTGTACAAAACAACTAAAAGAAATCTTACTGAAAGTAAATAACCTTATAGGCTTACTTGTCTTTTTAAGTACCTGCACAAGACTAAAAATAGACTTTCTACATAAACACAGTACAAAGAGTTCTACGGTTGAGTTTTGCTACTTAGAAAGAAGTAAGACTGGTAAAACCACATTGTATACCAATCAGAATGAAAACATACAGCCATTTTAGCATAAACAGAGGCTAAGAATTCTTTGTTAGTATATCTAAATGGAGTACTGTAAAATGTCAAGTTAAAATGATGCATTTATCTTAACTGAGATTCTACCACATTAAAAGAAAAAAAAATAATTTTCAGCAAGCTGGTTTTTCCTGATGAGAAAAGAAATATAAGCCTATTCTTCAAAAAAATGTTTAGTAAAGCACATGCATTATATGCATGAAATAAAATATCTTGATTTAGTTAAATGCAAGTCAAGAGTACTGCTTTTGTTTTAAAAACAAAAATGGAAGAATAAACAACAGCACCCAAAGACCATCTCAGTTCACTCAGTCCACAGACTTTTCAGCTTTGCAGAAGAAAATCACTTCCTTATTCTTGCATGCATTTTTATTTCAGAATTTCTTCTATTCTGCTATGGGTTGTTCCAAACTCAGTACACATGAGTATCAGATTGTAACTTTTAAAAACATTTTGGATGAAATTAAGGCTTTCGCACTTAATTATGTCAAGTTTATGATCTCTATGAAAAGATCATAAACTATCAAATTGCTCCTAGTAGTGATGCACCACTTCTTAACAACTTCTCTACAAATGATAAAAAATTTGATCCACAAACATTTGTTTGTGTAAAAATGGAAAATTTGCCCATCAGGATATGGACTATCTCCTAGACAATAGAAAAATCATGAAAGGCATCAATGTTGTTCTTCATTCCAAGATATTTTAACTGTGTCTGGGATCCACTATCAACAATCAAGCTTTAAACACTGTCTCTACTACATTACTATACCCAATGCAAGATATTAGTCTGGATTTATGGACTGCTACACAAATTAAAAAAAAAAAATTTGATTGGATAGTCAAGCTCAGGGGGTTCATGTGATAAACTTTACCTGGAGGCCAGCAACAAATGGGATGGGACAACAACTAAAGGGATGTGTATTGAGAACTCTCCTCTCTCACAATCCCAACAATGACCTAGAGGAGGACAGAGAGTATGCTCTCATTGAGTCAGCAGATGACACCAAACTGGAAAGAGTTGCATAGATATGCTCAATGGTGGAGCTGCTAGTCAGAGTGATATGGACAAGATAATGGTCAAACACAAACTGTGGGGGCAAAGGCTAAGTCCTGCAGCTGGGAAAAAACTCCTTGTGCCACTACAAGCTATGAGTGGAGTGTCTGGGGAGCAGCTCTTATGGAAAAGACCTGTCTTAGCAAACAGTGAACTGAAATAAGCCTGCACTGTATACTGGCAGCAAAGGCAGCCAACAACACCCAAGGCTATGTGGAGCCAGTAGACCAAAGTAGTTGATTATATCCCTTCAGCACTTTATCCCAGTACTTGCTAGCTGGCATCTAGAATAGCACATCCTATTTTGCTGCCTCCTCCTCTACAAGAAAGCCATTGATAAACTGGAATATGCTAGTGGAGGGCTACCAAGATGATCAGGGGACAGAGCACATACCCTGTGACACACAAAGAATATTTAAATTGAAGAAAGAAATGTTGTGACTGGATGTTGGGAAATTTCAACCTATAGGCCAGTCAAACACTGGAGTAGGTTGCCCAGATAGGTTATGCAGATTCCATCCTTAGAAATTTGCAATCCCAGACTGCATAAAGTCTTACTTACAACCTATCCTGCTTTGAGGAGGGAGTTGGCCTCTTGAAGTCCTTTCTGACCTGAACCAGTATAAGAGTCTATGATAATATCTAAGTTTGGAACTGATCTACATGATCAGCCTCAAGATCTAAAGATTTAAGTCATAACAGGCATCAGAAGAGCATTTCTATGTAAATATTATTGCTGTTCATTCACTTAAGTGGGAAGAAATCTTTTTCCACCAGATTTTTTACTGAAAACCACTTTGCACTATGGTTTTGCATTGTCTACTAACTTGAACAATGCTTGAAATGGCCTAATGTATAATCCGTCAAATAACATCACAAATGTGCAAGCCATCATAGGGCCCCAGAGACTAGTTAGACTTTTGTAAGCATTCAGCTGTGTACCTTAGACATTTTGATTAAGATGTTAAAAAGATACAAAAAGAAAAGTGCTCTGAGTCTTTCAATCACAAGGATGTTAAATATCTGTCAGTGTTGGAAACTTGCCTTTGATGACAATATTTCATCATCTTGTTGTGTATTAGTACTTCACAGAACAGAATACTCAGAAGAGAAATACCTATTCGCTTCATCTGCCTTTTTGTAAAATACAGACATTTCCTTAAAAGATTGGGTTTTTTCATGTGATTTTTTTAATGGCAGAAAGACAAGGCTGTGTCTTTGAAAATACCCAGACAAATGAGGTTAACAGACTTCTTTTTCTGTTTTTCTCTGGTTTTGGTGTTTATCTTTTGGTTGGTTTTTTTTTTTTTTTTTTTTTTTTTTTTTGTTTGTTTGTTTGTTTGTTTTTTTTTTCAAGACATCTTTTCCATAAACTGTGACTTAAATTTACAGGAGAAACTGTACCTTCTGGAAAAGGAGCAAAGAGTTGTACTTTTCCAGGTATGTTCCTCATCTTTGGTTACATTCAGGCCACTAGTTGAAATCCATACTGAACAGGCATTCTGGGAAATGTAAATCCTGACAGAAACAGAAGGTGTATATATATAAATAAAATGTCTAAATTATCTTTATTAACCTTAGCCTGTACTTCAATCTTCTATCTTCATAGCAATTGCGAGAATTAATTTACCTTAATAACTTAAAGTACCCTTTAGTTCTTTGACATATTCTTTTGTCTCCAAGAAGTTAGAAAGAAAAGTTTGATTAGAACCTGTCAAAACACTACTTAATAAAATAGTAAAGCAAGGCATGATTTACTGAATGGGTTTTGGCTGGGGTAGAGTTAATTTTCTTCATAGTAGATATTAAGGGATTGGTTTTGGATTTGTGCTGGAAACTATTGGTAATTCAGATATCTCTTAACTATTTCTGCACAGTTCTTACACAGAACCAAGGTCTCTTCTGCTTCTTACCTCATCCCACCAGCAAATAAGCCTGGGGTGCACAAGGATTTAGGAGTAGACACAGCTGAGACACCTGACCCCGAGTGACCACAGGGATATTCCATATCATATGGCATCATGGTCAAAATTTAAAGATAGAGGAAAAGAAGGAAAAGAGGAGAAGCTCAGAGTTATGGTGTTTGTTTTCCCAAGGAACCATTACATGTGATGGAGCCCAGCCTTCTTAGAGATGGCTGAACATCTGCCCGTCCATGGGAAGTGGGAAATGGATTCTTTACCTAGGTTTGCTTGTGCACACAACTTTTACTTTACCTATTAAAATGTCATTATCTCAACTCTTGAATTTTCTCACTTTTTTTCTACTTTTCCTATTCTCTCCACCATCCCCTGAAGAGCAGAGTAGGGGAAGGTGAGCGAGTGCCTGCATGGTGCTTAGTTTTCCACTGGAGTTAAACCATGACATTTACAATAGCTGCTTACAATGGCAGCTATTACAAGTTAGCTCTGAATCTGTATGATAGAAATGAATTTGTAGACCTAGGGTGAAATCAAAGTACATCAAATTAGACATCTTAATACCAGAGATCTAATTACACATTAAAGAACATAAACTTGTTACAGAACAAAACTCTCAAAACCAGAAAGTAGACAGGAGGAAGAAAAGGATTCTACTTACTTTTTTGACAAAGGGATGTCCAAACACATAAAGGAATCTTGCAGAACAGAAAATCGGGCTGCTGAAGAAGTTAAACAACAAAGGTCACACAACACATTTAATTTGACCTGATGCATTGCTTACATCCAGACAACCATTTCTCCTTGTTAACCTACTCATACAGTTCCTACTGAAAGAAGCAGTCAGCCACCCTCAGCAGCAACCAAGAAACACTACCACAAGCCAATATGTATGCACTCATTCGAGGTTTCTTTATTTTTAATATTTCTTTATGTTTCAGATGTGAAATCAGAACATTTTCCTGAATTATAGCTTTTGTAAACTGTTAAGGTAGTTTTCCTTAACAGGGAAGAACATGCAGAACTACTTTACCTGAAAAACAGTGAGAAAGACTATTCATGTTTCACTGTGGTAGGTTGCTACTCTTGGAATTATTTGCTTTATTTTAAATTAATTCCTAGGGGGTGATGGTTTTTATTTTTTTACTTTATGGGGTTTTAGATCTAATGAATGCTCTAGTATTTACTTAGATTTAGATTTCTGCACCATAGCTGAAATCACTTCAGCAAAAATGCTGTCTAAAATTGATTACTTAATTACAGAGAAGCTACAATTAAATATATTTATTTAGGAAAAAAAAAAAAAAAACAAACAAATAAACCAGCACAAATGCAAAAAGCACTTAAAAACCCACCCAACAAATACTAAGTTTAGCCTCAACCTATAATGACACCCAAATTTCTCCATCTTAAACAACATACTTCTATGCTTTGAAATATTTTTCAGACATTTGTTCATTTTATGATTTTCTCTCTTGCCCAAACTACATGCTGGAAGAATCTCACAAGTGCCTAAAATACTATTCCAACCTTTCTCTTTTCTTTCAAAACTGCCATGATATTGAAATCTACTTGCTTTCCCACATGCTGTGTAAAGATTTTAAGTGATTTAGATATCTCTATTTTATTTGATAGAGACTTAAGAAATTGGCATTCATATTGGTGCTACACAGAAAGAGGGCACTAAACAGTTATCCTATTTCTCTCAATGATCTATATAGTACAGATCAGTGCAAAATGAAAAAAAAAAATTAACAAAATATTGTCAGTAAAAACATGGTTGTGAAAAAGCTTTCTGTAACTTAAGAAGTGGCAGCTGACATCCAGAACAAACCACAATAGAATACAGGGACTTCAAAGAACACATGAACCTGCAAAAGATAAAATTCTTACATTCCTATAATTTGGTTTATTTTTCCCTTGAAAACAACTGCTAATACATCATGAGTTTAAGCAATGCTTTTTTGTATAAAATCATTCTTCACTAATAGATATATTCACATTAGAGTTCCAGAATAGTTTTATTTGAATGAAAACATTAAATTATGAAAATTCTGCACATTCATTAGATATGTTATCCAAGGAATTCAAAATACTTTAAAATATTGCTTTGAAGGTGGAATCTGAATGTTAAATTTAAAAGTCACAATTTACTTCTGAAATATTTACATTGATGTTTTCAGTGAAATTATTTAGATGACTCCCCAAATGAACTTATTTTAAATTCATTTATTCTTCTTAAAATCACTAAAAGTAAGCACATATTACCACTTAGAGGAAAATACATAGTAGTCCTGTAAAGTTCAGTACTTAAAAAAAATATCCACTAAATCAATCAAGATTTTCCTTATCCTTTTAAAAATTATTAGTTACATGTGCAGGTCACATATTTTGAAACTACACAAAGTAAATTTTATAGGAAAAAAATCAAGCTATTGATAAAAACAAGTGAAATTAACGTTATACTTGGAAATTAATCCTCCCCCACCCCGAAACAGAGTTGATTCTATTAAAAGTGATAAATGGAATGGAAATTAAAATTTTAATGAGGTGCTTGTTAATCCATTTGTTCACATCTAATTTGAACTTGGTTAAATTGCTACTTATTATGAATACTATAGATATGATTCCTTCTAAATCTCAAGGGCAAACAAAATGTTAGAGGACTGCTTGTCCCAAGATAGGACCACAGTATATTATCCAAGCTTCTGAAATTAAGCACTGGAGCTATTTCCTGTGATACATTTCATTTAAGAAAATTAATGACATTTTAAAGCAGTTGGTTAAGTCCTTTGACATGGTAATTGTCCATTCCAGAACAATAGAAGAAATATAACCAAAAGGAGACTGCCTACCTGCCATTGATCATTTCCAAGACTGGAGGGCTTATTTGTACCTATTGCAATTCCCAAGGACTTTATCAAGCAATAACATTTCTCTTAGTAGGATTTGGGGTTATTTCACCTCATTTATTTCTACTTGATATGTGTATAAGAATGTGGTACAGACACATATCAGTGATTTCTTCTGCTTGAATTTATCAAGCATTTAAAAAATATAACCTTACCTACAAGACAGCACTCATACTACAGGAAATATAGAGTAGGTCTGAATGGGATTTTTACACAAAAACCAATGCAAGAGCAATTGCAGTAATGAATAATGTACAGTTTCATATAATTCCATAAAAATAAGTATAAAAGGAAAATATGTAGGCCTAAAAACAAAGAAATGTCACCATTAAGTTTACATAGACACATTCCAAAATGGGGTCCCCGAACTTTTCTGTTATAACACCTCCTTTATTTAACTAGTTGGGCATGAATTTTCAAGTAGTTCTATGTTTATTTTTAACCCACAAACTTAAACTTATGTAAAATAATGCACCTTGCAGTCTTTCAGTTAATATTGCAGCTTTGCATTTTTTGTATTGTCAAGATATGAACAATAATTAATACTTACTTATAAGAGCTAGTAAAATTCAGCTGAGTTCAAGTCAGAGTTTGGAGGCTTTGATTTGTATGTGATAAACTATCTTTTCTCCTTGGAGTACATTTCAATTTTACTGACATCATTTGTAACACTTCTGAAAAATCTCTCTATATAGTACACTACAGCTATCATATGATTAATTAAATTATCTTATAAAATTTCAATGTTTCTTGATATTGGAGCCCAGACTTAAGGCTTTTTATAATTATTATTATTATTTCTTAACTATTTTTATTTTACCTGAAGAGTTTAGGCCCAGCTAAGTTCATGGACAATCTAAGTAATTTGTTCTGCTAACCATATAATATTTAACCAAAAATGGCTTTTTCTTTTCTTGGCACTTTTGCCAGTATATCTTATTAGAAAATAAAATTTTAGGAACCACCACCACCACCTTTATAAAAAAGTAATATACCACATTATTAAAACCAAAATTTATTGAAGAACAATCCGTACTGATGTATTTACAGTCTGAGAGTTAATCTTTCAGCATTACACACTGCCTTCTTTTTCTAAATCTTTAGCTACTTTCTATTCCTTTCTGTTCTCTCCACTTCATAGTTTCACATCTGAATCATCTAAAACTTATTTGGAATTGTAAATCTCACATATGTCTGTTGTGCCACGATCCAGGAAAAGGGAAAGACACAGAGGAAGGATCCTTTCAATTGAAATCTAGGAGCAAGGTTTGGCCCATTTTGCCCTCATTTTACTATCTCTTCTAGATAATAAGAGCTCATTTTTTCTCTTCCTAGTATATTTATACTGGATTCCAAATAAAAAGAAATCTGAAGAAAATACACTAGGAAAAAAGTTTGAAATTGCAAGAAAATAATTGTCTCAATAATCAGCAAAACTCAAATAAATTCTGTTTAATTTTAGGGCATTCAGATACGAAAGGAAAAAAACTTGGAAGAAACGGTAGATAGTTAATATTACTGATACTACTTTATGTGAACCTATTTCATTCATTTCTGCTAACTCAGTGGAGGAGGGTGTAATGAACCCAAGGTAATAAATCTCTAGGAGGACAACATGCATTTTGCAAGGGAGCATCTGTTTCCATATTTAGTGATAATCTTTGTCCATTTCTCAGGTACCCCTTTTTTATAAAAGTTGTTCATTATGGCTTCAAAAACAGTGAATGCATACCTACTATGACAGTAAATCTTGAAGTTTCTAGGAAAGGAGAATTCCCTCAAACTTACCTAATTATTTTTTTTTAATTCCAGTTTTGCTGCAACAAAATACTAATGTACAGATTGAAGAGATAAGATTCAAAAGAAAAAAAAAAAAAAAACAACAAAACAAACAAACAAAAAAAAAATAACCAGAGTATGGGAGTGCACTGTCCTATTTCCCAAACCTCTTCTTCTGTGACATTTCTGAAAATATTTATATGTTCAATAAGTGTCTGAATCTAATTTTGCTTACCTTTGATTTAGACATTTGAATTCCCTTATATTAGGTCAGGACATGTTATACAGATTAACAGATTATTCACAGAACCTGTTGACATGAACCCCCTTCTCTATCACACTGCCCTGGATATGAGACGTATATTATTTTCCAGAAAGCATTTTTAAAAATCCAGCTGAAATCCAACTTGCAGCAAGTTCATATAGGATCAGGAAGAGCCAAGGGTTAAGCAGGCCATAACCTGCTCAGAGGACTTTGAACTAAGCAACAGCTCATGTGCACATGCAAAATGGCTCATCTGGAAAGTAGATCATCACATTAGAAAAAAGGCAGGGGCATGCATAGAGTCGGGAATTTTTATCTATAAAGATTAATTCTGTATGATTGCTGAGGTTCTTGTTTGTTGTAGCTTTTTTTAACTTTTCTTTGAGGATTTCACTGTACTGGAGGCAGTTTCAGAAAATATAACACATAGGTTTTAACACTGTGCTAGCAACTAAGAGGTGTAAGTAAAAGTTTCAAAGCCAAGCTATGTTATTACGTAATGAGGCTGAGAAGCTGGACATTCTTTGTGAATTTTTGGCCCAAAGAGAACAAGTTCAGGATTCCCATTAAATTATAGACAGACTGCTAGAGACAGCCAAACACTCCCACTCAAGTAAGTCAATGGGAACAAGAAGAAGAAGCCTCCAAGAACAGTCATGGGCAGAAAAAAAATTTCTATTGAATGTTGTTGAGTATACTGAAGAGTAATAATATTATTCTAGAACAAGATATAAGTGGCAAGTTGCTAACATACTAACTTCCCCCAGGTTTGAATCCCACTGCTTGCATTTCTACAAAATACACATGCAACAGGCTATCTGCAAATGCACAAGAAATTCACTTAGTCCAGACAACATTTGATTTGTAAATTTCAACTGTATTCCATGTACATAGTAAATATCTAATCCTTTCCATAACTGAGGAGTAAACAAAAAAGTAGGTAAGAGTAGACTGCCTTCCTCAAAGTAATTCATTCATCTCACAGCTAGTTGTTTGGCTGGCATCTTGACAACATACCAAGTTTCAGAAGCTGATGCAAGGTAGATGAATAATGCTGGTGGCAGCAGTTAACCCTTTCCATCACTCCTCCAAATAGCCATTCCTATTGTGTTTCATAGGAGATAACTGAAGACAAAATACAAAGCAATGCAACTGTGTGGACATGTTGGATGCAAATCAGTTCTGAAGGTGAAGCACCATGACACAGGTGGAGCATTTGCCTTTCCTTTTAACTTTTTTGAGTACTTCTGACCAAGAATCACATACTGGGTTTATATTGTGCGTCAGCTTTAGAACAGAAGACTGATCCATGACCACTCTTACTGTGGTTACTAGGTAGTAACCCACACCAATAATTTATTGTCATTGCTAAGAAGAGATCTCCTTTCCTGCTGACCTGGGGGGTGGGAGAGGATTATTTCAGTACTGCTAAAGAGCTAAGCAAATTAGCACTACAATTTCTCAGTCCTATGCAATTTCTATCACTTCAGTCAAGCTCTCTTGAAAGAATACTGCCTTTCCCAGATACTAAGGAAGTGCGGGTGCACTTTAATCTGTCTGTGTTTATGTTGAAAACCCCTGAAAATGCTGCTCATGGCAAAACTAACATGCTCCAAGGCTACAGTAAGATACCACTTTGTGTGGTAATTTTCTTGATAGCTGCCCAGAGCAACTCAAAGAAGATATCTTCAGTGTCAATTTCCTTTTGTATCTATAATCATCAAAATTTCTGCTTTTGCTTGTAAAAATCTATCAGTAAGAAACAATTAACATCTAAAACACTGTGTATGCATCATCTTTCCAATGTGGAAGTGCTTTAACTAAGAAAGAACAATTACAGTTCACCATTGGTCAAAAGGACATATATTATAGGTGTTCAATATTCACTAAATACTTCTCAAATCCAGTAAACCTCATTGAAGAAAATTATAGAGATTTATGCATTAAACAGTGAAATGTCAAATTATTTCTTCTGCTTTTCATCTCTCAGTATAAATGCACACTTAAAAGGAATATATTTTATGGAGGGAAAAAGCCAAACAAACAAAAAACCAAAACAAAAAATAACAAGCCAAAAATCCTACACACACACAAAAAAAAAAAAAAAAAAACAAACCAAAAAAAACCCAGCCCACAAAACCAAACAAAACAACAACAAAAAACTACAAAAGACCGCAACCCAGCAGAAGTTGAAACTCATTGAAACCCTACAGATTTCTTCACCAAACCATGCTAAAATAACTCTTTTAACCTTTAGAGCAACCATCAGCCATCAACAACTGTAGCACCAATAAAGAAAATCTGTCAAAACATTGTATATCAATCAGTTTTTAAGCCACAAGTGCTTATGTATCCTAAGTTATCATTATTGAAAATACTAGCAGACTTTGTAAACATAAAAAAATCTAGTTTCATTTTCATGTTCATCTGCTGAGAACTAGCTCTATAAAGTTCCACCCTTGGTAAAAGATACCAAGATTTACTAAAATTACCAATGAATGATGTGAACAGCACAGTTATAAAAAAGATGTGTTGAGAAAGTTCTCCCTAGTAAAAAAATTATTTTGGCAGTTAGATGTGAAAGGTGATAATTCAGTGGAAATATATACCAAATCTCTCTTTTTGACACATTTTCTGTTCTTAATAACCAATTTTTAACAGGACATCAAAAATCTAAATTATGTAAATAGCACCACCACATACCTGAGAATTTTTCTACTAAACATATGTTATGAGAATGGAGTTTAGCGACCAAGCTCAAGTACATTTCAATCTCCAGGGTGGGGACTGTAAGTTGCAACCAGGACACCAGGTTATTTCACACTTTTTCATATAGAGCTTTAACACTTTCCCATTAGACTGAAAAGGTAAATAAATAAATAAATAAATAAATAAATAAATAAATAAATATACTTTAGGAAATATTTTGAAGCTTTTCTCTTCCTCTGGCCCTTAATTCAGATAAAGTAAGAAGACAATATCCAAAGGGTGCTGGATATATTAGCCAAGGTGGGGAGGAAGGACACCAGTATGTGGGGCAGTATTTTGGCATGTGTAACAATGAGTAGGTCTTTTGTCTACAGATTTTAGGTGCCTTATGCCAAGAATGGAGACTGTGATTTCCATAGAAATGGATTACTTTTTTTTAATCAAGCACAGGAATCCCTCTAAGACCCCCAACAACCACAGCATCTAAATGCCTTGTATTTGCTGATGTGCATAGTCAGGGATGTTAGTTCCATGGGCCCAAGACTTCAGATTATGCTATGGAAAGTAAACACATATGAATTTCTCAAATCTCAATATATTTGAGGGGTACCAAAACCACATATAATGCTTGGTTTTACTTGCCTTACAATTACACATAATTTGTAATTAGTGTTTTCATCTTATGTCTAAATGGGGCACAGAAGAACTGTGGGGACATGGCTGAATGTAACCTGCAACAGAATATTAAGCAAAGTGAACAGTAATATGAATTCAGAGGCTCCTGCTGCAATTAATAGCTAGTTGGGTGGTTGTGTGCTTTTCTCAAAATCAAAAAGGATAAACTCTGTAGGAGAGGGCACACTGAAAATATGCACATGGCAGATTAAACCAATCAAAGATGAGCTGTCTTAAAAAAACCCACAATGCTCATGTTCTAGAAGTGGTTTCAGAAAGTCCTTGTGCTGTAGCAGCCACCTTGTGCCCACATGAACAATATTGATTTTCATTTTCCTGGACCTTTAGCCTGAAAAAAAGGTGTTTTGTATTACCGTATAGATGGGAAGGACAGCAAGCAATATTTTGAGCTAACTATGAAATTACACCCCGAAATCTCTTTTCTTATTGTTATAGAAAATAGTCCTGCTGTTTACAGCAGACCTGTGTCTGCAGATGAAGAAAAAGAATCCACACACGTGACACAAATATTTTGCACTGGACATTACTATTCTACACTTACATGACTGTGTTAAATTGGAAAGAGATGGAACCAGCTCAATCCTTAGATAAAGCACAAGACCACCATAAAGAAGGATCATAGTTCATGCAGGACCACAAATCAGGTCCATCATGACATGGAACATTGAGACAGAATTGCACTTGAGCATAATTAAGGACTAAAAGGATGATTACAGCTAGTAATTCTGCCCCATTAAATAAGAACTGACAGACAGAGAGGTCTTGCGGCAAATGCCTGACATTTGAATCTGGCAGCTTGCAGTTCACTTGGAAGGAACACAGAGTGGATGTGAGAACTAGAGAATCTGAGCAGGAAAAGGCAAAATTGCAAAGAAAAACTGTAACCATAGCTCAGAGCAGTATCGACAGCAATGACCAATGCATCTTGAAAGACTCTTTTAAAGCTTGTAGTATAAGAATGTAATGCATCATACTTAGAATTATATAATATGCAGGGTTGGAAGGGACCCACAAGGATCAATTATTGAGTCCAATCTCTGGCCCTATACAAGGGTCACACCATGTGCCTGAGAGCATTGTCCAAACATTTCTTGAATTCTGTCAGGCTTGAAACTGTGACCACTTCTCTAGGGAGCCTCTTCCAGTGTTCAATCACCCTCTGGATGAAAAACCTCTTCCTGATACCTAACCTAAGTCTCCCTCAACTTCATGCTCTTTCCCTGAGTCCTGTCACTAGTCACAAGAGTGAAAAGCTCAGTTTTCTCATTTTTTTGAAAACTTTTTTCCCAACTTAGGACATATATTTGAGGGCAGCTCTCACAAAATGTGTCACTCTGGCCCTTTTACTCATGTCCCAGTTGTTCATAGAAACTGTTGGTGGCAAGTCAATTCACACCTCTGTAAATTTTACCTTAGAATTTTAAGGGTGCTTGGTTTCTTGGTGGTGGGTTGGTTTTTTGTTTGTTTGTTTGTTGGGCTTGTTTTGTTGTGTTTGGGTTTTCTGTTTGTTTGGTTTTGGGGTTTTTTTGTTTGTTTTGGTTTGGGGTTTTTGGTTTTTTTGGGGGGGTTTTTTGGTTTTTTTTTTGTTGTTGTTTTTTTTTTTCGCGAGGTTTCTTGGGTTTGCTTTGGTTTTATTATCTTTCAAACAAGAGTCATATGACCTAGACTTTTAATTTCTTTTTACATATTCTATTTTGGATTTCTGGCACATATAATACACCAGAAAGTGGGTCTGCTTCAAATAACACATTATAACTTGCAGTTTTTGCATGGATTTGAGATCAGACAGCTAAGTAAAATCAAGTCACTCATGGCCACAACAGAAATCTAAAGGGACAACATGAAGGCTTGGTCCAGAACTTTATTTAGGAATAAATGTGATCAACAAGAAAATCAGGATGATGGTTTTTGGAAGACAAAGTAGATAAGAAAGCATCACTGGAGCAGCTGTACTGCATTCAAATATGAATTCATCATATGGAACTCAAACTTGACTAAGGCAAACTAAAAACATATTTGCAAACAGAAAGAAACATGAGAAACTAATACCAAACTGTGTGAATAAATAAGTAGTTTACAAAGGAACACCTTCCTTTCAGCGCAGACACTGGAAAACAGTTTTGCAAGAACAGAATCTAAAATGTGATGATGGAGATGGATTCTTCATTCCTCCAGTCTTTTTTATTTTTAGAAGTTAAATGCCAGGATTTTCTAGTTTCAACAGAAAGAAAATACATTCTTGTGACTTGTACTAAAAGGCTTGGTAAGTCTCAATTTCACCTGACCACTACTCCCCAGTGATGCCTCACACCAAATCATCTTACAGTTCTTAATATCAGCGACAGGTCAGCAGTATCTAAAAGCAACTGATCAAACTGCTAATGGAGCCTAATGAATTAATCACCTCCCCAGATAATGAACACATGTGGGAATTAATGTCTGTACAAAGTTTGAAAACAAAACACAGCAACTCTCCATCAAGAGTTATCATGCTTTACACTGGCATTACAAAAAAAAGTGTGGGAAAAGAGCTATCAGGCCCCAAATTAATGCCACAAAATCAGTTTGTAAGTGTCTGTAACAATGACAATCTACATCTAATGTTATAATTGTAAAGATTATATCTGAAGCTATTTAGCAACAAGTAATTTCTGCATTCAGGAGTTACTTCCACATTGCTATACAGAGGAATACCACCAATGTACACACACGACCTACTCCTTCTTCCCTCTGTTGCACTGTCACTGCAAATCCTTGAAATAATATAGAAAACCTAAGCTTAGGTCCATACCAATGCACCCAAAATATTTCCTAACATTTCATTTGGCCACCAGGAAATCACAGAAGTTCACTTGGAAGGTGTGTTCACACACACACTCTGATTAAGTAAGTGTAAGTAAATAAGTGTACTGAGAAGGCCAATGGAAGTGATTAGAGACTCAGCAATATTGACATGTAAAGAAAAATATTTGAAAATTAAAAATAAAATTTCACTACAGAGTATTAAGTGACATAACAGACAGCCACTGGGATACTAACAATTACACATAATATTTATATGACTGATTTTATAATTATTAAAACATTTGAAATTAATTTTAAAAGGAGTATCAATAATAATTATAATTTTTAAAAAGTAGAGAAAAGACTATGTCTGAGTATCATGAAACACTGGCAATAAGACCGGCAAAGCAGTAAAAAGCATCCCAGGGGAAGTAGTGGAATCTCCATCATTTAGGATACTTAAAACCAAACTGAACAAAATGTTGGAAAATGTTCTGTAGGGAATAGTCCTGAATTTGTAAGGAGACAGACTGGATGACCTAACAGGTCTCTTTCCATCTGTAATGTCTATTACTCTGCAATTGTCTCATGTCCTCAATCCACACATTAAGCAATCCCCACATAACTACAGTGCCAAATGGTTTGATTCCAAAGCTCCCACTTTCTTTACTCATCATTTAAGACTAGCAGAGCAGATGCTACTTAGGAATGAAAATGTCCATAGCAAGATCAACAACAAGGAATAAAATATAATTCTGAGGCCCAACCATGCAATTTCTCTCACACCAGCAGTTCTCAAGCTGTGTTAGTGCATACAATGTAACAGGGTACCATTAGGGGAATACGCACAGCTGGTAAATGGTTTGCAGCTCACCTCAGTGTTCTGCATTTTTAGTATGACTTGGATTTGTGAAATCTGCACTGTTAAATCCTGTTGCAAACTACTGTGGATCTCAGAAACTGATGAAAAATAGTTCTGTAAAATCTTAACCCCATTGTCTCAAGCTCTACATTGATGACAGTTTCTGTCAGCTACAATAATAATTTAAGCCATATCTACCTCTGGCTTATTCTCATCACTCAATCTTGACTGTATTTACAAATCTTATTTACATACTGCAACCAGCAGCAGGAAGAGGGAGGACATTCATTATTACAGACTTTATCCCCAAAGTTCTTTTCTATAACTCCATAATCTGCAGTATTACTTAAATTGGGAAAACTCAGCAAAAGCATTCTTTGATCAGGGATGGCTATTCAGTTTCCATAATGGAGAAATACACCAGGTTTCACATTTACAAATGAATGCGCTTCTGAGCATGAGTTTGCGAAGTGTGAGAAAGACTCATATTTCTATCTCTCAACACAGAGAGGAAGGTTTACAGCACTGAGATAACCAGCAGTCACACCTTGCTTTTTACTAGAGGTAGGGCTTTAAATTTTTAAGGTCCTTGTTAGTCCCATGATAGCTCTGTTTTGTTGTTTATCATAAGGAACAAGCCATATGTAGAACACCTTAAAGTTAGAATTTTATTTGTTCTGAACTACATTTTATTTAATAACAGATTAAATATCTAGATTTCAATGGTTTCAGTTTTCTAAATATGAAAGCTTTACTATGAAAAGTTTTCAAAATATTCAATTAAGTACTGTACAATCGAGTAATAACGTCATTGTTTCTTTGTAAAGCACATAAAATTAAAAATATTTGATGGTTTTTACTTTTTATAGCAATGTTAACATGCTTTTTACATTGTTTTTGACTTTGCTTCTTTTTATATTCACACAGGGAGAATGAATTCATTAGCACAGCCAACTTGAATTCCTTCTTGACACAGCATATGGGAGTTTGCACATGGCGCAGGTACCTGAAATTGTTTATATAATGTAATTATGAATTTATATCACTAGAAGTTTATCCATGGCCATGTTTATTCCAGAATAAAAATATCCATATATAGACCCATAAAGATTTGTAGGGAGAAAGGGAGAAAAGGAGAAAGAATATGGAGGGGTGGGAGACAGGACAGGAGGACAGATTAACTAGAAACATACCAGCACTCCATGGGTCCCAATAATATTTTGTTGATCCCCACCACCTGATCTTCTTGGTGATGATGGTTCCCCACCAAAAAATACAGAATCCAATGGATTAATATTCATTTGGGCCAGGTGGTAATGCTCAGGTACCGCCCCTGAGAAGGTGCAAATTTGACACCGTCTCTTACAAGACTTCAAGTCAATTGCATCATTTTGCATCATGTGCAGTGCTCTGATGCAGGGTCTGAAGTACCTTTTTGGGGGCCATGACACCCCCTCACCTGCCACTCATGTTAATGTCCTGTAGATGTGCCTTTCCCACAGAGGGGGCCCTGCAGCTGAGCCAGTTTGTGTAAGGGAGGATGGGTGTTCACTGCCTCTCATCAGAGGCTACTTCACACACCCAAAAACTCTCGTCTTTCACCCTGGGCTGGGGGGAGATTCTCTGCAAACCTGGCAATGGATAAGTCTGGAGCTATGGCTTCCATGCTGAAGCTGCTGAGCTTGGCTCTTCCAGTGCTCTCCCAGCCCTATCCATTACTTTCCAGAACTGAACAATAGTGTCCCCTTTTTCTTATCTTGAATAGCCTTAGGCAGTTTGATTCACAGTTCAGGGTTTCAGTCAGGAGGCCCATTTGGGTTGCACTTCCATGGGGCAGCTTTGTTACACAGTTTGCTATAATAGGCAAAAGCCTCATAAAAATATTTAAGCCATAAATCAAAACATTTCACTCTCTGACAGTTGGAAGGGACCTTCAAGATAATGTAGCTCCAAATCCCCTGCCATGGGCAATGACACCTTCCACTTGACCAGGTTCCTGCAAGCCCCATCCAGCCTGGTCTTGACCTCACCACCCACACCGCAGAGAATTTCTTCCTAATATCTAATCTAAACTTACTCTCTCATTTCAAGACACTTTTTTTTTCATTGCTATTATAAATTAATGTTACATACTCTTCTTATACAGTGTAAAGCAAAATCAACAACCTATGTTTTCTAAACAGTGTTGCATATTTAACTACAAAGCTAAAATATTAAATTTAATTACATATTTATTACTTTATCTAAGCAAAATGGATGAAAAATATTTTTTACTTCCCTTTGGAAGCTTAAAAACACCATTTTAAAAAATGTATCAAAAACATGAGATGTGTGACAAGTGAAAAAATACTGAAGAAAATCTCAAGTTCATATTAAAAAATTTACAAAAGAGGTACACAATCAGGTTATGTGTAGCACCTTGTTTGAAATAGAGAAACACTAGAACTCTTAAAATAAATCTTGTGATTGTCTTAAAAGAAAAGCAATACAGGAAGAAAAGCTATTATAATCTACACCAAAAAAAAAAAAGTTTACTAAACCAAATTGCTATAAAAATACAGAATAGACTAAAATGGAATAAAAATGAATACCCCAAATTAACTATTTAATTTACCTTTTCTATTTACCACCTGTGAAGGTTAAAAGAAAGCAAAATAATTGGGATGTTATCTAGATTTGTAACAGCACTTATTCCAAATTACTGCATGATGTTAATTATGTGCTCCAGGATACATTCCGCAAGAAGCACCATGCAATGTGGCAATCATGATTGCCATGATTGCACAAAAGATGCAGAAAACAAACAAAAAAAATTACTACTCATAACATACAGCAACATGCAACAGAAATTTTGCAGCTTTGTATGCACAGGATGAAAATTATTTTATTTTTAACATAATAGGAAGAACAACAAATGTTGCCATGTTAAAACCAAACATTAAAATAAATAAAGTAGCCATGTCTTGTTTCAACACTAAAGAATAAAAATACCATTTTGTATAGTATCTTATTTTCCACTCTTAATTTTGCTTCACAGAAAGGAACACAATCTATTATGGTATCTCATTTATTTATACTGAATTACATGTATAAATCACAGAAATAATAGATACATAGATTATGAATATATATATGCTATTTATATAAGTGGCAAATTTTAAATGCATTTAAAGTTTGATTTAATTTTTTACATACAAGTTTTTAGGCTACTTGTCCTTTAAATGAAGGGACCTAAAAGAATGTTTCAATTTTTAATTTTTTTCAACATTTTTTACATTTTAAGTTTTTTTAGCCTTCAGGGCTGAAATGGACAAGCTGTTTGCTTATGCGGGGTATTGCATTTGTAAATCCATCACTCCACCAGGATAGCTGGCAAAGCTACCTCCTATAATTCTAGAAAATGGTCTCAGGGTAGAAACATCAGACATGCCCAGGAGTGATACACTACTTGTCAGTTCAGCTAAAATTTACACAACACACAGCTAGAGCTAAAGAAAACTCTAACAAATGATATGGCACTTGTATGGCATACTCTATCTAGTAATTTATAAGCACAATGAAAATTGCTTCAGATGAAGAACAATTTGCCTATTTATGGTATTTTGGTTAGTTTTATAGATTCTTGTGTTTTTAGCTCTTAATTTTGAATATTTGATTTGAGGAAGCCACATTACAATATGTAATTAAATGAGGTAGTGGTAAGCATTGGTACCCTTATGCAAATGCAAGTCAAGAATTTTTTCCAATTTTTTTTTTTTTAAAGACTTTCCTAAAAACATCTATTATTCCATATTCACATTTTGCTTTATGCATGTGTAAACATTGTTGAGAAGCTGCAAGACCTGGCTATCAACTCTTGCTGTCTCCCAAAGAGGAGGAAGTGGTTGTTTATACACCACTGCTGCTTCTCGCAACTTACAGCTGCTTCTTCTTCCAGGGTTCAGATCGCTGTTTCTCATCTCTACTGAGACTGACTTCCATTGCAGGAGAATAAAGAAACTCTCAAAGAGGACAGGAGCATTTCTCTCTTTCCCAGCATAGAAGAATGGGGGAGGATGACAATGAAACACTTTTCAATGACACCTTAGCACCAGCTTCTTTTCCCTTACTCCACACTCCCATCCTACATTCTTGTTGACGCAGTATGAACTTACAGACCAGGTTTCCCATCTTTCAGTAAGGTGTTCATTTTTATATGCTTATTTGCAGGAAACAAGGGAAAGGATTCACTACACCATGCAAATGCCCTGATAAAAGCAGACATGCTTAGACTGTAAATGAAGGATGAAGCAAGCGTCTTTCCACCTGCAGCTCAGCTCTTTCTTCTTATTGAATAAAGACATACTAAAGGAGCTAAAGATGCTGGAGTGGTCACCTTACATTCTCACCTTCCATTCTTACAAACCTTTTACCTCTAAAAAGATAAACCAGATATAATGAACTATACTGGTAGTATACCTACCAACTGCACACAAGTCAAAATATGAGAGGCAGAGTCATATTAGCATGTTAGCATATTAACTGGTTACTCTTTTTTTATTGACTTGACTGTCAGTAAAAATGAATTTGTCTGTCAGAGACAATATAAATGCACAAAATCCATTATCAAACTAAACTAACAAACTCTAGTTAAAAGCAAGAGCTCTCTAGAAAAGTGCTATAGTTGCTCCAAAATAAAACAAAATGCATGATACATTTATTTAATTGAAGTTTCTTCCTTGCAGGAAAAGGAGAAATTCCTAAAAAATAAAATCCTTCCAAGAAAGTCAACTGCAACTCCAAGGGCACAGTAAGGCCATGCAACACAGTGTTCACATTAGAGACAACCAAATTAACACTACATCATCAGCTAATATATTTACATGCCATATTAAAATAATATATAGAAGCAGTAGTTTCACTCCTAATAACTTCATTAGTAGAATACTGTGAATAGGCTTGCACTGCAAGTTGCAGATATGCTTTTAAAATCCCCTCACAGGTCCTATTTTCAGTATCTTCATCCCATTAGCTGAGTGCCATACCTATGGAATATCATTCTGAGCAGCTATCTAAGAAATGAATGACAGGTCTTCTGACACAGTATCATTCATGTTCAGGTCTACTGTGCTCTTTCTTTACTTGCCCTGATAATTATTTTGCTCTTTCTCACATAGGTAAGAGGTCAAATTGTAGATTTAGAGAACCTAAGGCTATGATAAACATCATGACCATCTATGCTGACCTCCTGAATAATGCAGACAACATAATTATATGATTCCAAATTAAATCTATAAAATCCCGCTAAAGGAACAGTTTATTGTACTGAATGACTTCCAATTCCTATTTAAAGGACTTCAGACTCTAAAGAGCCTATCATATTCCTAAACCATTTGTTCCACTGGTTAAGTACCCCGAGTATAAAATTCTTACCTAAATCTGCCTAACTTCACCTAACATGCATCAAACTCTTTAGCTTTCTACCAGATGAAAGACCCTACCCCCAGAAACCTCCTCTACATTGCTGTAAGTTTTACTTAACTCTCTTCATAAACTTCTTTAGACAAATTAGCATTCTAATTTATCTCAGTCATGGTGATAATATTAATCCAATTTAGCAAATATTTTTGAGAAACAGTAAACCTAAGCTTATGGAGGAATTTATGGGCAAACATACATATCAAACACAGAAGCAGAAAGACAGAATAAAAACAACCATAAAGCTGGAAAAATGATCTAACATTAGTTATCTAGTCTAGTTTCAAAAAAAATCATTGGACTGAGCAATTTCATCATAGTATTCTTGCAAAATATTCAGCTGTTTGAAGCAAAATTGTATTTTGATCTTTTAAGTCATTTATACAGACCTGAAATATTCTGACTCACAAACAAACTGAAAACAAAAGAAAAAAATAATTTAAAATGTCATTCAAAATTTTGGCATTTACCATGATTTAATATTCTCATTCATTCCTAATCTTTCAACATTATTTCATCACTCCTTTCTTCCTAATTGTCATAATAAGCATGACTATGTAAGTTAATATGTACTGAAAAAAACCCAACTAAACAGAATGAAAATATTTAAAATGTAGCTCCAAGGAACAGCTGAGGAAAAGGGCAAGGTTTCATACTTTTAATAAAAGTTTAGACTGAACTACAGGTTAAAGGTTCTGTAACACACTAACAACGTGGTTTCCGTTAGGGTATAGCTTTTGGATGGTTACCAAGACAAATTTTAGCTCCTTGTACAATTCTAACCCTGTTTGCTGTACAAACTTCTTTGCCTCATTCAACTCCTTCCATAAACTCATGACTGCCACCAAGACTGCAAGGAGTCAAATTATTTTTCTAACTCACAGTGAGAATACAATATTTATCATTTTCTAGAGCTCCATTCTTTTTTCCCCATGTGAACAGGATTTTATCTCCTTTGCAAAGCACCAACATATTTTCAAGTATATAATGAATAATTTTATATCGATATTTTAAAACTGGAGGTCCTATACCACGCTGAATTTCAAAAATTTCCTACAAGTGAGCTAAAACAGTACTGTGTTTGACAAAACCAGATTTCACATGAAACTAATAACTACACAGAGTTAAGCTTAAAGGCAAAATGACTGAAAAAAAATTGCTGAAACCTTATAATGACCAACATTATGGTCCAAAAGGTATGGAACCATATAATAATTTTCTGGAACAAACCAAAAATACTATCAGGATAAAAATATAAAAGAAAAGTGACCTAACCAATTATAAGCAATGTAAAAATGAGGCACTCTGTTCAGACAGGGCAGTTTTTCTGAAGAGTTACATTAGTCACAATAAAGTAGGCAATTTGAAAGAAGTCTGAATGAACAAAAAGCTTCAATTTTAACAAGAAAATTCACATGTTGACCAGAACCTCATATTCCTAGAAACTCTGAACCAAATATAAGTCTTAAACTTTTTCTTTTTCCAAATGAGGACAGTTAATTGCATAACTAGGAATTATAACAGCTGTTCCATAAGAAAGAAGAACCACTAATTAAAAACATAAGAAAGACAGGACCTCAAATGCTGCTTCTCATCTGGCTTCCCCTCAAGGCACTTTATTTTTATTGCCCCTCTTTGGACACTCTCTATAATAGCTTAATGTCTTTTTTTATATTGTGGTTCCCGAAACTGCACACTGGACTCGAAGTGAGGCTGCCCCAGTGCAGAGCAGAGTGGGACAATCCCCTCCCTTGCCCAGTTGGCGTTGTTGTCCTTGATGCCCCCCCAAGACACAGTTGGCCCTCCTGGCTGCCAGGGCACTGCTGGCTCACATTCAACTTGCCATTGACCAGGACCACCAGATTCTCTTTCCACAGCACTGCTCTCCAGCATCTCATTCCCCAGCCTGCACATCCATCCAGGGTTGCTCCATACCATGTGCAGAATCCAGCACTTTCCCTTGTTGAACTTCATATGGTTGGTGATTGCCCAGTCCTGTGATTTGTCAAGGTCTCTCTGCAGGGCCTCCCTGGCTTCAGGGAAGTCAACAGTTCCTCCCAGTTTTGTATCATCTGTGAATTTGCTCAGCATCTCTTCCAGTCCTGTGTCCAAAACATTTACAAACACTTGGAGGAGCACAGGGCTGGGGATGGAGCCCTGCAGAACCCCACCAGTGACAGGTCAGTCTGATGTCATCCCATTCACTATAACCCTTTGTATGCCTGACTCATGAGCCAGCTGCTCACCCATCCCACAATGTGTTTATCCAGCTGTGGGCTGGACATTTCATCCAGAAGGATCCTGTGACAGATGGTATCAAAAGCTTTACTTAAATCCAAAAGATTACATCAATTGGCTTCCCTTGTTCAGCTGGGTGGGTTACCTTGTCATATAAAGAAATCAGGTTGGAAAAGAAGAACTTTCCTCTCATGAACCTGTGCTGATTGTGACCAATGACTGCACTGTCTGTCTTTCAGGTGTTGTGCAATACCAGCCAGAAAAATCTTCTGCATAACCTTACCAGGCACTGAAGTGAGTATCCAGGCTAAGAAGCCTGTAGTTTCCAGAGTCATTCTTCTTGCTCTTTTAGAAAACTGGGACAATGTTGACCAGCTTCCAGTCAACTGGGACCTCTCCAGATTCCTAAGACCATTCAAAAATCAAGAGAGGCTTCATGATGACATCAGCCAGCTCTTCAGCTATTGGCAGATAAATCCCATCATGCCCTATAGATTTACAGAAATCCAGCTAGAACAGCAGATCCCTTACAATTTCAGGGTCAACTTGGAGTTTATCCTTCTCACACTCATGGTCCTCCAGCTAAGGGTACTGGGACCCTTTTAGTCCATCACTGGTGCTGAAGACAGAGGAAAATAAAGCAATAAACATCTCCATCTTGTCTATATCCCTGTTTGTGGGGTAACCACCCTCATCATCTAATGTGCCATGTAATTTCTGTACTGACTTTTGCCATTAATGTATTTTAAAAAACTGTTTTAAAAAACGTCCCCCACATTTCTGACCAGCTTCAACTCCAATTGAACTTTGGCCACACAAATTTTCTGTCTAGAGTGGCAATCAACATCTCTGTATTCTTCCCATGTCACCTGACCTTGCTTCCACAGGGTATATGCCTTCCTTTTCTACCTTATCTCCAAAGGAAGATCCCTGCTTAGCCAACCTGGCCTCCTGCTTTGTCTGCTTGACTTCTGACATTTTGGAATTGCCTATTCCTGTGCCCTTAAGATGGACTTCAGCTCCTCATGTCCAGGGTTGAAGTTTTGTTGGCATTTTTTCTACCATCAACAGAGATTTTAAACTTGACTGCATGGTCACTCTGGCTAAATGGCCACCAATCTCTACTTGGCTCATGAGACCCTCTCTGTTAAGAAGTAACAAATCAAGGAGGGCATCCCTTCAGGCTGTTTTTTTATGTTTGCTCACAGTAAATTACCTCAAGTAAAATTCCCCAATTCCAGACTGTCTTATGACTGTAATACCTTAAATTTTAATACAGTGACTTAGGTCTACTAAATTTGAGAATGTGAGTTCACAAAGATATTACAGCCGTTGTGGTAGTCAGTAAATGGGAAGGACCAGGGGATAGAAAAGTGAGAATAATCTCTATTAATTCCCTGACTGATGGTAGAACAGGGAGACTTGATGTTATTCACTTTGACAACAACCAGCAGCTCATTCAGCACATGCATTCTTTGGAATAAGTACGAGCACATGATGCCTTTTGCCCAGTCAACAGAAGCAAAAGGAAGCTGAGGGTACTACAAGCAGAAGTGTCAAAAAAACAAGCAGAAGTTTCAAAAAAATATGTGAAAGATATAAACAAATGCAGAAGGATTCAAAGTATTTCAGAGTGAATATATAAGGATATAAGCAGTACTGGTTTAGAAAGCTCTAGGGAGATCTAAGGGTACTACTAAAAGATACCAAAGAAAGAGGAAGGTAGCAAAAAGCTGGATTTTACAGTGTCAGGATAGAGGAGACATACAATACTCATTCCCTGCCCCCTAAAGAAAAAAAAGAAAGGTAAAAGAAAATTAATTCATTATTTTTGATTGAACAAAGTATTACACTAACAATAGAGAAATAATATACAAAAGGAGAGGTATGTGTTATCTTGTCAATGTGAAGATGTATGCTTTAATTTGATGGTGCTCTGGCCACCAAGGATTGGTAGACAATGGGGTACCACTCACCTTTCCTGCAGCTGCCTGTGTAAGTAGTCAGGAATGCAGGACACCTGGGACTAGGCATGACACCATGAGAAGTCTACTTTCACATCTTTGTTCCCAAGAATGCTTACTTAACTCTGCAAGATCCACTCCTACACTCTCGAAGATTTCACTGTAAAAATGTCAGAAAGTTATCTTTGATGACAATTATGGCATCTTCCTTCAAGAGTCATTTGCAATTATTTTTTTCTAATGATTTTTTTTTCTAACTAACTTTTGACCCTTACTATTGGCAAGATACTCCTTATAAGACTGTGTTATATTCTTACCTTTTACTGGGGGGAAAAAAGAAAGTATTTTACGAATAGAACATTTTAACAAACTAATTAGTATGAACTTGAAAGCTATTAACTTGTTGAAAAAGCTATTAACATATTTTCATTATGCTATCTTGCAAATTAAATATCTATGAGACTCCAGAATCAGGTCTTTATTCTGAGAGGAAATGTCTCTGCTAAGGAGATTAATTTTTTTTTCCTTTTAATTAGAAAAATAAGGTAACATGACGAATGTGTATGTTTCTCTTAGACACATTTGTAAGTGGTGTTCATTGCACAGTAAATGGTTAAAGACATCAGACTTTAACTTATTGTAAAACCTAATATTTCAGCTCCCCAAATACTAAATTCCTTGCTTTTTGGCATGTTTCTACGCTCATGTGAGATTACACTTTTCCTTTTTGTTAAAGAAAGGAAAGAATTACACAAATGAACAGCAAGAAAAATGTTTCATTTACTTAAAAATAAAGCAGAAAGAAAATGCTTTGTCCTTATCAAAAGTGAGGAAGTGTTTTGCTTAAAACAGTAAACCTCATCACAATTTAACAGAGAAGTTTAAAATAGTTAATCCCATAATGCCCTATCTCAATACCGTGCGTTCACGAACCCTGCAAAAATTCTCCCACCTTTGGACAAGCTGTGAATCTTTATAAATTATGTTTTGCATATGCTCAGCAAAAAGTTCCTTCCAAAAGCAAAAGTATCTTAAAAAAAATTCCTACTGAGTACTCTCCAAGCTAGAGATGAAGGAGCTAATCTAGCCTTTTGTAGTTGCCTCTGTTCCAGGCTGTTACAATGCCAAAGACAAGAAGAGACAGCAAGGGAACATTTCCTTCTGTGCCTTTTGTTCCTTCACTAATTGAATACTGAGAGTTCATAGAAGAGACAAGCATAAAAGAGGCAAGGAAGACCAAAGACAATTAGGTAGATTAGACAGACAACTGCTATTGGAACAATGATACAAAAGGTCAGAGGGAAAAAAATCATCAGAAGGGGAAGAAACTAAGATAAGACAGTTTTAGACCTGTATTTACTCATGAAGGACAATGAGCAAAATCAGGACACAATGTAAGGTGGGTATGACGTCAGGGAAAGAAAAGCTGTGTTAAACAGATGTTGCCAGCTGAGAGGACGTAGAGGACAATTCTGTACCAATATAACACATCCTGCTCAGAAACTGGAACTCAGACTGAGTTTGCAAACTCAAAAATCACCAGTGGTCAACAAAGCATGGCCTTTAACAACCTCTACAAGTTGGCCCCTGTATAGATGATTATCATTAGTGCTCTCTCAAATTAAATAGCAGATGTCTGTGTTATCATAATGAGCTATGTGAAGATCAATATAATTCCACATCATGGATTTTTTTTTTGGTTGGCTTCACTTTAAAACTTAGCAGTTTATATTGATAAAACTACAATTTTTCTGAGGGATTGTTTTCTAACTGGATAATATTATATCCCAAATTACTTTTATCCTTTTCTTCAAGTCATAAGTCACTGCTAGAGAAGTACTGGTATTACATCTAAAACTGACAAAGAGTTGAAATGGCACCACCAGTAATGGGACAAATATTCTTTAAAGATCTTTTTAGTGCTTTGCAGGAAATATCATCATCACTGTCCCAAGCCAATAAATAATTCTATTGCTCGATAAAACATACACTGAATTTGTCCTTCTACAGAAAAATAAGACCTTGTTGAATAAATGTGAGATTCCAAGATTCCACTGATCATACATAATGAGGTGAAACAAATAATCTATTTAATTCCTTTACCAAATACAAAGTCCTTTTAAAAAATATCTTTAACAGTAAGCCAATTTAAATAAGAAATATATATTGTAAAAGCAATATTTGTATTTATCATGTTTTCCTTAACTAGATAATCAAAAAGATAAGAAGTAGATGTGTTTTGATCAATGTGACCCCATTTTTTTCCATTCAATTCTTTCTTTATTTTTCATTGTTGGGAGGTTCATAAAAGAGTATACCATCTTCCTTAGTTGCATGCAACACTAAACTGAAGTTTACAGAGAAGTTTAGACTTCAATAATCTTTTATAATTATCATATACAATGCAGACACATGGTACTGCCCCTGCTCTTGTGAAAACTGATACGAAGTAGAAGACACCTGTGTAAAGTGCTGCAAAAAGATGCCAAGAATTCAAAATGAATATTTTAAAATGAAAAAGATAAATATTAAAGGATAGTCTCCCCAAAATGAATGAGATCCAAATAAGAAAAAATAAGAAAATATACCTTTCTTATCTCTAGCTATTGTTCTGAAGAAGAATCTTAAATATAATTTCAGAGAAATGTTGACTGCAAAGCACAGAAAGCATATTTGTTGCATTATTAGGTACCATTTTACACAGTTACTTTATAGATTAAAACTGCATTTTACAGTGATGCAAAGAATTGCAAAGCTGAAAAGAGGGATTATAAAACAGAAAGGGTAGTCTTCAGTTCAAGAAATATTTCTATTGCTCTCCAAGGAGATTTATTTCATCCACCATATAGCATGTGTCAAGAGTTATGCTGATCCTTCACCAGGAGCTAAGTACCCTGATAGTTTTTACATTACCATGCACCACAATAGCAAGCCTTGACATTGGTTATAAGTGTCAGATCGAGCCTTCATTAATTGTCATCATCTTTAAGACATAAAAGAAACCCTCTCTTCTTGAATGTTATTACACAAAAAGTGTACATGTTATCTATATACAGCAAGAGCAAAAATGTTTTGTATTGTAATAATAATCATTTAGAATATATGGGGTGGAAAGTGTACTATTGTTAAACTGTCAGTCAAAACCCTTGTTATACAAGGATAGAACATCACATCCATCTATAACAGGCTTTTCTGTCAGTCAAATGTGTTGTTCTATACAAATCTAGCATCAATTTGATTTTTAAATTGGCAGAGGCTCTAAAACATTTTACTTATGTGATACCAAAGTGATCTAAGTCGCTGTTGATATCAGAGTATAATGCAGGTTTCCTCTAAAATCTAGTTCTGCTTCTGCTTTTAGACATCTGCAGAACATAGATGATTTTGAATATATAAGTACATGAATAGTAAATTTAAATTTTTCTTCTAATATGTTCCAAAGAATTGTTTGGTGATAATCTCTAATTTTAAATAATAATTTGAGAAGTTATTTGAAAAGTTTAAATAATAATTTGAAAATAAATAATTTGAAAAGAGTGATGAAATTATTTTTACTATGGACCCCACAAAACCCAAGAAATAATCCTGTTTATCCATTACTTACCTTCACTCAGAATAAGATTAGTCCCTTTATCTCAGCTATGTGTTTTATGAAAATGGAGTTAAAAAGCTCTCAAGTTCTTCAGCATTTTTCTGTGACATTAGCTGTAGAATGAACTGAATGGGACACACTATTCACTCACAAAAGAATGCAGAGTCGAACTCTGTTCCTTTCCCATGGGAAAAATGAACAAAAATAAAAAGCACAGTGAAATTTAAATTTTATTGTATAAAAAATACAAAATAATAAGACAAGCTCTGATGCCTTTTAACTTATTCTCATGCACACCCTTACATCTACCATTTTTCTACTAAGTTACTCATTTTCCTACCTAGGTTCAACATAAGCCTGAGAAAGCATATCAAATCAATCTTTCCAAAGACCGCTAATAAATGTAACTAGCCCATTTCTCCAATCTCTGAAGTGCGAAAGTAAAGGTAGTAAAAAGTACAAGTTACCAAAAGCAACAATAGATTTTTGAGTTATATTTTTGGATTTGTTTTTTAATTTCATACAAGAATCATTAATCTAGAGTGATTTATTAGCATCCTAAAAATTATTTGGGCATATGCAATATATCAGACCTTTTCCATAGCCATAACCAGTAACTTTCAATATACTTGGTATTCACAACAACTGTATGGAATACTACCTAATGACAAGGTTCTAAAATCTTCAAGAGCCCTGTGGGCAAGTGCAAACAAATTTCTATTGAGCTGATATCACCAATCACTTTTACACTTGTGGCAAGTTCAGATGGATTGCTACTGAGATGGTATCAGGAATCTGTTTTCCACTTGCACTGTTTCAGTAACCCCTACAGTCAAAAATCAAGGGTGCCAATGCCTAAACCATCTACATTTTCAGAACACTAAAGCTTACAACTCTTAGTTAAAGCATAAAATACAAGCTCATACTTTAGTTTATCAGCCCAGCTACCTTTTTAAAGAACTGAGGTAAAACAGCTGGCTACAGTAACCCTCAGTATATCAGACACAGAACTAAAATATATACAGAACTACTCAATAGTAGTTTTCAAAATCAGTCCATAATTCAAAAACTCCTAATACTTTACTTTTGTTCTTAGCTTCAACAGGTTAACTTTCTAGTAAAGGAAATATTTCCATGATTCATTTAAAATTTAACACAAAAACTCTTATAAGGTCTTATTATTTCATTCACGTCAGAACTGTGAATGCTTAATACAAAAGCAGCTCCTAAGGCAATCAAGAGTTTACACATAAAAAGTAATCATGTATAATTAACCCAATTAATACAGCAGTATTTACTTAGGTAGCATTTAGGAGGCTAAAAAAATAGGTAGCTTGCATACTGGTACCGTGTACTGTCTTTCCATTTTGAAAAAACTGTGCACAGCACATTATATATATTCAAGTGTTAGTGTCACATTTCATGAGACCAGTAATGTTATGTTAACTGCTCGAGATTATGTGCTTTTTAATTCAAGACTATAGTTTTTATCCCTATCTCAATTATCATTTGAAATATCTGAACTGGTACTTGAAAGCTAGTCTACAAATAAAAAGTGTCAAGAAGTCAACTACACAATTTATAGAATCATGGAATGGCTGAGGTCTTGTCCAGTTCCTGACTCAAAGCAGGTTGTTAACAGCTGTGTCCAGTTGAGTTTTAACTGGATGGAGACTCTATAACCTATCTGAGAAACCTGCTCCAGTATTTGATCACCCTTAAAATATGAGGGACAGAGTAAATTACTCACTTTCAGTTAACCATTATATTGACAAAAATAGTATATGCATAGTAATTCTGGGGAAAAAAAAAAAAAAAAAACGAACAACCAAACAGCAAAAAACCTACAAACCAAAACCTATTTTTTTTTTTTTTTTGGTGCTGTTGCTTATTCTGCTAGAAAATTGATCTTAGATACTAGCAAAGCTTGGAGTCTATTTTTCCTCAAAAGAAGCTTTCTTCATAAGAGCGCAAGTTTTTGATATTGTAAAAATACATAGGACACACCTCCTATTTCTGGAAGTTTACAGTATGTCATCAGAACAGAATTTAGGTCAAAGCATCCTAAGTAAATAGCAACACACATAAAACCTTGGATGTTCAGTTTCTCATGGTTACAAAATAGACCTGTTTATTCTTTTTTATGGATAAGCATGCATATAAAACTGAAATTAGCTAACGTTTGTTTTAACTTTCAACTTTCTTTAAAAATATCTTACATAGCCTAAAATATAACACTAGTAAGATTAACTATTTCTTCTTTAAAGAGTACTGGAGAACTAATCACAAATTACTAAAAAACTCCAAGGAAATTAATGTTTGCAATTTACATGAGGAAGAAAATTTTGATCCATATATTTTATACACTGGAGTCAAATGTAAGGAAATATATTTACAAAACCATTCACAAGATTTTTCCAGGCATTTTAAATTACAGAGCTAAAGACATTACTACACAGTCTCAGTAGATGTTTTTTACTTTCTACTAGAAACTAAGAAACACATAAAGTCAAAAATAAAATAATTATATTATCAAAAAAAACTTCACAAAAAATCAAAACCAAAGAACCCCAAAACAGACTCCAGGATCTGTTACTTCTCAAATAGTAAAACTGAATTGTGAAATTGAATTTATATAATACCTTAATCTGAAAAAAGAAAACAATAAGCCAATTTTAAAAGTGAAGTTTAGCACATAAACAATTCTTTTCCAGGATGGAAATATGAAGATTCATTCTTTCCCCAAATTTGTATTTTCAAAGAAAACTGCATCATGGCTGATTTTCAAATGTACCAAGACAGTCACAGAATAGGATGCACAAACTTCCACACTGACCATCAAATTCTAATCATTATTTTGTTTGATAAAAATGACAAATGTCTACACAATATCAATTTGCCTATGTACAATCACTTTCACTGAAAAACCTGGCCCAAAAGATAGATTATATGTATAAAATACCAAAAATTTTTCATACTTTGTTTTATGCATCATAAACTATGGAACAGGATCACTCCTCTCAAGAGATCTGCATCATCACCAGAGCTTCTGCCTGGTTGTATTAAGTGGTTACTATGATTTTTTTCCCTCCTTCTGTACTTCAATGATTATGCCAGCAGAATACAGTTAAAACATACCAATCTTAAAATTTCAAAGCACAGAACAGATATTAATTTATGTCTGCAACACTAAGAAGCAAGCAGATATTTTACATACCTAGAAATCAAAGAAAGGTGAAGTGCTTTGTCTAAAGGCTCTTGGAAGAAATGAGTAACAAAGCCATAATTAAAATTCAACATCAAGCTTCATGTTAATCCTCTAGACCTAACTGTCTTTTTTCAAAGTCCATGATTTGGAACATCAAAATAAGAATAAATTCAGTCCCTTTTCTCAATACATGCTTTCATGATAAAACCACATTCAGCTTCTTCCTCTGTATTCACACAATCATCTTTCTTAGCAATCAAACTCATCAATTCACTTTGGATTACAAAAAAAAAAAAAAAAAACAATAACAAAGGAAGTCAAATCACATGTAAAATTTAAATTCCACATCTGATTTGGCTTCTACCTCTGTGTGCTGAGGGGCCCACAGGAAAACACACATACGTGCCAGGTATGCTAGTATACCAACTTGTACTAGACCAATTTAATTAGTTTGCTTTCAATGCAAAGGTGCAGCACCTCAGCAATTATGAGATCGTTAATACAAGAGAGCATAACAGCACCTTTAGAGATCTTGTCTAACCTCTAGGCACACATATAACTCCCATTAAGACTAATGGGAGTCACATGTGTGTATCCAAGGGAGAAGAGACCCATTAAAACTGATACAACATATCCATTAATCTTCAGGTCACTCTTAAGGTCAAACATTATAAAATTGTTTATGAACAGTACTTGCTAGGTATTCACAGTGGCTACTTTGGTTTGGTACAGACCTGTGAGCAGTTAAGGCCATGGAAAATGTCTGCGTTAAAAGCATCACCGTGTTTCAAGTAGTGGCACAGAAATTTGAGAGTGCTTTTCTATAGTCAGAGGAGACATTTTTCTATCATATCCTGAAAGAATTAGAAGGGTAGAAATGACAGGGAAGGTTAGACACAAATGAAAACCTTGGACAAAGGTATGCTTTAGCTTTTCATTTTTCTTCCATCCCCCTCTCTTTCTTCATATTTCAGTCCCTTAGTTGTGGTTTTCTGCTTCAGGAAGAATATTAACAGCAGTGACTAAAATTCCCAATCTGTGCAGCCTACTACAAAGACACTACAAATAACATTTTGATTACTAAACTACTAGCAAACCACAATAATTAAAGTACTGTTTGCATGGAGGAAGGGGTGTTTAAAGTGTTTCAAAGAGGAAGGTAATCTTAGCTTGCTCTCTATTTCTTTAGAGAGTATACCTGAAAACTCCATCTTTCATCACTGTAGTATATTTTAAGCAAGCATGTTCTTTTCCAGTTTCCAAAACAATAAGGTTATCCAGTCTGTAAAACCAACCTGTTCAGCAATGAATTTGCTGTCTTTATCCACATTCAGGCCTAAGAAGAGAGAGAATTCTCAGCAGCACCAAGGCCACATGACCTCCATATGAACAGAGCAGATGTAACAGCAGGAGGAAATGTGAGTGTCAGATGAGTACAGAAATTAGGAAATACTTTGGATATTAAGTATCCCTATTCATTTACTGTTTGTTTCAGCAACTGGAGTAAATAAGAAAAGGCGTCTTCAACAAGAGTTACTCATGGACTATTCTGAAACTCAGCTTCCAGAACTCATGTCAAAACTCTTACTCTACATGGAAAACTTGCACAGCACTTCCCTATGATACTTCCCGTTACAGGGTCTGTAAGTATTCCAAGCACTGACAACTTAACCCTGCAAGCTTTTGTTCAGACCTCCTGTGACAGACCAGATATTCAGCTGCCTCTGCAGTGTCAGGTCAAAACAGAGGTAAAGGTTCACCTAGAAAGCATGGCTCCTGGAGACAGCCACAGTATCAGCCCCACCGAGAAACAGCACCTTGCTTCACTCTTTAGCTGCAGGTCCTCTATTGCTGTCCTCTGCCGTGCCCACCTGATACAAAGTCTCACTTCACAAGATTTTAAATGATAAGCTCTCCACAGTGCCCCATACAAGGAAGTGTTTTTCTTTGTTCCTAATTCAAATATATAATGATAAAATAATGATAATAAATTAATTTCATGGTTCAATTAACTACTTCTGAGCAGAAGTAAATCACTACATTATTGTTTTAAAAACAAAGCAAAAAATACCCCAAATACCTTGGTGTACATAGTATACTATTTAAATATTTGGGAGTGATTGTTTTTTATTAGTGACAATAAGCTTTCCACCTCAATGTCTTTCCATTAAACAGAAGAGTCTAGCTCAAAAGACAGTTACCTCATTTTGCTTAAAATGCACTTTTCATACAAAAAGGTCTAATCCCCTTTTTGTGAAATCATGTGAATTAGCCCTATTCACTTCAAGCAGGTATTCTAAAAGAGGAATTACTCATTATTAACAAAGCTACGCATCTGCTTTGCCCTCTTTTATCATTGTGAAAAACTACATGTAAATATTGAACAGAACGAGTCTTTCAGGATCCTGATATTCATAAATGTCGGCATTGTTTAGTGATACCTGAGGTTGTCCAGAGTGCTATCTAATTTCTCATGAGTTAGAAAAAAATAGTACAGAATCCAACAATATGTGCCTAAGGAATGGTCCCTCAGCAGAGATAACCCCAGGAAGTTATCTGAGGAAATATAACCCTTAATATCATCTGTGAATCTGTGTTCATGAATATGTCAAAACTAGATGGTTTGGAAATGAATAAATCACTATTTGAGTATCTTTAAACTTTTATTTAATAAACATGACAGTTCCCTCCAACCTGTTCACAGAGTTCTCTTTAGTTTGCTTTCCAGAACAGTAATAGCCAACTTCACAGTGCAGTTTGACTCACCTAAAGTGTACAACACAATTAAATTATAGCTTTTGAATCGTCTGAAACACTTTTGAGCCCGTAAGGAAGACCTGACACCGATGCCAGGAACTAACCGAGCAACCACGTACGGAACAGTGTAACCGCTGGAGAAACACGGCCTGCAGTGCTTTTAGTGCCTTCCCCACTCCGCTTGCTTCTCCTCTCACACGCCTGGGATTCCTGCCCGCAAACGCTCCGCAGGCTGCCCGCCTCCCCATGGACTCCACCCCAGACTGCCCTCGACTCCAAGGTGCTCGGTGATCACGCCACCCCAGGCCAGGAGTCTCTTCACTGCCACACGAGCGGCCCCCGAGCAGGAGCCCCTACAGGCGCCGGCCCAGCCGCAAACGGCGGCACGGCCGCTCAGGCCCCGCCGGGCCCACCGGTCCGGGAACACTGGCCCCGCCCCCCCGCCGCCATTGGCTGCTGCTCTCACGCCGGGCGTCTGATTTGCTGCTCGGGCTGTCAGTCAAACAGCGCGCGGCCCGCCCTGGTGCGGCCGCCGTGCCGGGAGCCCTTCCCGCGTGCCGTCCCGGTTTCCCGGAGCGCTTCCTGCGCAGCCGCGCCGGGCGCTGGCCGGCGGGCTGCGGTCCGTGCGGCCGCCGCTCTGAGCAGCTGCCGCTGTGACCCCGGCTGGCGGGACGGTGCCCGCGGGCCGGGGCGGCTGAGAGGAGAGCGCCCGAGGCGGCTCCGTCCGCGCAGAGCTTCGCTGGGAGGCTCGAGGCTGAGCCCGGCGCACCCGCGGAGTCGCGCGGGGCTGGGCCCGGCAGCGGCGCAGGTCAGTCGGGACGCGGGGCAGGACGAGACGGAGCGGCTGCGGCGGGCGGGAGCCCTTGCAGGGACCGTGGCCTGTGGCGGAGCCCATCCAGGCACCTCCCGCGGCCCGGCAGGCCGGGGCAATCCCTTTGGCTCAGGCCCCTGCGCTCATGCAGGGCCTGCGTATAAAAACTTGTGTTTGGCCTCCTGCACTCCCCGGTCGCCCCCGTTCCGTGAGTCCCGCTGGCATTCAGCCTCCTGGTGCCGCAGCGTGCAGAGACGGGGAGCTTTCCAGCTAGGCCCAGGCGTGCGGTAAGAGAGGACAGAGCCTGGTGACGACCTCTGCGAAGAAGAAAGGGCATAATATCCTGTCAGAGGAGTATTATCATCTGAATTGTGATATCAGCTGAGAGACTGAAACATTTATAATCTTCGAGGGTCATTCCTCTGACTGCCTGCTGTAGGTGGGAAAGAAATCTAAAAATGAGGGTGACAACTTTCCACTTTCTGTTAATCCAGTTTTGTGCAGCCTGTAAGTAACAAATCATTGGTTCACTACAAAACAAATGTGGATTTATTCTGAGTGGCCAATGTGTTTTGACAAACAGACAAGCTCTGCTTATGACATAGTCCATACTGGAAACCACAGCACTGTATTTCTTGTATGATCTTTCACCTGTCAGTGTGAGGGAGGTGTTCCCTAAGGTCAAAGATGAAGTATGTCTAAAATTTGCACTAAATGAAGTTTGTACTAAAATTTGAGTCCAAAATACTTTGCCATTTGATTTCATTGGAAGTTAGTTCTTGTCAGACTTTTTTGGAGCTTTTTTTGACATACAGTTTAGCAACAGTTGATAAAGTTTTCTTTTTAAGACTACTGCTGTTTTTATTCTTTTTGAAGATGTGTTTTATCAGCATTTTCTTCTTCAGATTTTTTTTCATCTTTGTGCCGCAGTTCCTCCTCAGCAGCAGCTTGTTCTTCAGTTCTTGGCTGTCCATCATGTCTAGTTTATCTAATGAAGTAATTAGTAGTAAAACAACTGAAAGTGTCATTGTTGGTACTTTAATTAGAGTAGTAAATAAGTTATTAAAGGGAGGAAAAATTAATGTTTTGGGGTTTTTTTCCAGTGTTTGTTTATACTGCATGAAGTCACCAATTTCTGTTACTTGCTATGGGGTTAAATTCACATCTAAGAAATGTATAAATTAGCTCATTAAAAGAGCTTTTTTTTTTTCCTTTTTAATTTTTAGTGGAAATTGAATAAACCAGTAGGGCACATAATCAAGAGTACTGAAAGTATTTGACACTTACATTTTAATTCTTTTGGAAATTGGTACAGAAATAGATATCATGTCAGTATTGAAACATCTGTTTTCGTTGCTAGCGCCTCTAGCATTAGGTGTTAGTAAAAATACTTTTTTGGAGTTAGTACTGCATTGATGGTTGGACTTGATGATCTTAAAGCTCTGTTCCAGTCTTAATGATTCTAGGATTCTGTGATTTACTCTTTTAATTACCATGATGATTGTAGTGTTCTCTGTATTGTAAAGTTTTTGATTGAGTCTGTGAATTAGAAAGTGGAATATGTTTAAAGCTGTTATCTGTGAAGGTTTTGCAAGGATCTTATATTGCACCCACTTTCTTGCCTACTAGTCTGGAATTTTTGGGGAGAATCTAAAAAAGGTGGAGTGTTTGGGCCTTTTTTTGTAATGAGAGTTTCTGTGTATATCAATATTTCAAAAACCTCAGTGTTATGTATATATATATTTGCAGTTTTTAAAGTAGGAATTGAGGATGTTTATTATTGAGTACAGAGTGTTGTGAAATTGCATTAATCTGGGGCCCAGGTGACTGAAATAACTCTGCTTAGCATTTTGCCTCTCTTTTTACATCCTTTTAACTCCTAGGCTTATCTTTGTTCAAACTTGTGAGTTTTTATTTGTCAAGAACATCCTTTTCGGCAAATGAAAAAAATCAGTTCCCATTAATGTTGCTTTAATTAAGTAAATAATTAAAATTAGATATCTCTGCATGAATGTCAAAATATCTTTTACTTTCCTTAGAAATGTTGAAAACTGTAAAGTAATAGTAGCAAACTTGCATGTATTTGAATCAGCTCATGCTTACGTATCTCATAGCTAATCTTAGAACTCTTAGTATAGTAGTACAGACATATAAAATACCATGTTCTGAATTTATTTTTTAAAAAAATTATTTCTTAGGTGATGGGCCTTCAGATGCATTATGGATCTACCCACTTATTAAAGGGCTCCCAAGCTGCTAGAATGGCATGGCTCGGTCCATGTTCGTAGAGTATTAGGGACTAGGCTAGATATATGTCTGTTCTGTGCAAGGAGGGTGTTTAGATTTGGGAGAGAATTTTTTGTTTGTTTGACAGCTCTGTTTGTCTCCCATTAGATTCTTTTATTATTCACCCATGTCTGTAGGTGAAGACTTTAGGTTTAATTTCATTAAACACTGTAGTGACTCACAGAAAGGTTTTGATACTTAAGATGATCCAGGACATGTAGGATGTAAATATTCCTGTAATGGACTAAATTAAATTGAACTAAAACTTTTAAACAGGTATTATTAATGTATAAAGACTTGATTGAACCCTTCATAGAGTAGAGTATGAGAGGTAATTTTTCTTCTCTGATGTTTTTTGACACTGTTACTAATTCAAGGACCCTAACTTGTTCTTTGACATCAAGTGCTGTAGTGTAAGTCAAGAAACATTTTACCTTCTCTGTTTATAGTCTTTTGAGGTGGCAGTCTTGAAAATGGCTAAAAACTGCTACCGAGAGAATATTTGGGAAGGAGGGAAACAGATTTATGGCTACATAGTATCAATACCAAGAATATGGTGTAAAATAAATGGCTCTTCAATATATAAATCGTCCAAGTGTAGGGAGTGATATCTGAATCCAGAATTAACATATAGCTGGATGTAGTAATGAAGCACATGGTCTTTCAGGGGAAAAAAACCCTAAACGTTTAATTACATGTTAAAAATGTGAGATAGTGGGAATGTCTTTTCTTGCTTTTTTAAACATATGAAAGTCGTTTCAAAGCCATGAGGTTCAGAGAGAAGGGAAGGGGGGACAAAGAAGGGAAGAGATGGACAGCTTCTTGAAGGAAAATTAGTAGTAAATTAAACGGTAGACAAAATCAGTCAACAATTTGAGACTATAATTTAAGTACCTTGTTACCCATGTGTTTTATTTCTCTGTAGGTTATAATGGCCTACTCTTGCAAAACTTTCAAAAATTCCATAGTACTATTGCTGCACTTGGAATTTCTACATTTAATCAGTGAAAACAACAATCAAGAAGATGTAAAGAAACAAATAAATTGGGTCCAGCTAACACTAACTGATAAGATATAAATACAATTTCATTGAATTAGCTTGTAAGCATGGTGTGCTCCAATAATAATAATTAAGATAATAATAAGAAATGTGAATAAATGTTTGAATTAAAAGATAGCACTGTATTTAATAAGAAATGTTCTTCATATACTACTAATAAATTAATTCTATATTAATGTCAGTCTAACTGAAGAATAAGATACGTTATATTACTTTTTTGATACCTTACTTCTTAAACCTTTTAGGTATTTAATGATTTTTTGGCAGAGAGGGCTTTTTTAAGACTCTATAGGTAATAACTTTTTCAGTAAAGAAGTTCACTGTATTTGTGCCAGTTTAGCAATATTTTCTTTAAGCTGTATACTCTCTGACAGAAACTAATGTAATCTGTTTCTTATTCGGTCGGTTAGTGATATTAGTGTTGGCTTTCTCTGAGAGCCTGGTTTTAGTATAAGAAAGTAAGATCATTGCCCTGGAATTTAGGTAAGCATGCTCTGGCCTCTTCAGGGATCTACTTGGAAGAATCCCCCTGGGTCAGGCCCTGGAGGGATGCAGCACAGCTGACTGATACTCAAGGATCACCTCCTCAGAGCTGAGGAGCAGTCCATCCCAACAGTTGTGAAGTCAGGCTAAAATGCCAGTAGCCGTGCATTGATGAACAAGGAGCTCATCACAAAAGTCAGACATTAAAAGTAAATGTGCAGAAGCAGGAACGGATAACCTGGGAGCAATATAGAGACAGTCTGTGAGCATGCATGGTTGTGATTAAGAAAGCCAGACTCTACCTGGAGTTGAATCTGGTGGCGGATGTCAAAGACAACAAGAATTGCTTCTGTAAATACACTAGTAGCAGGAGGAATACTAGGGAAAATGTGGTCTCATGGCTGAATGAGCAGGGAATGTGGAAAGTGCTGAGGTTATGCAGGCTGCCTTTGCTTCCATCTCTACTAGCAAAGACCTTCAGGAGCTGTAGAACACAGGGAAGAGTCTGCAGCAGGGAAGAGGTAGACTTGGAAGAGGTTTAGGTCAGAGAATACTTAAGTAAAGAGGACATAGATAAGAGTCTGGGAGTGAACTCATGAGTGCTGAGGGAGCTGGCTGATATCATTGTGAGGATAGTCTCAATAATTGTCAGACTGGGAGATTGAGGAACTGGGAGAAGTACCTGTAGACTGGAGGAAAGTCAATGTTTCTTCTGTTTTCAAAAGGGCAGGAAGAAGAGCTCAGGGAGCTACAGCCTGATCAGCTTTACCTTGATCCCCCAGAAGGATGGAAGGTGATGGAGCAGCTAATTCTGGAAACCCTTCTAAGACACATTAAAGAAAATGATCAGGAGTAGTCAGCATAGATTCACCAAGGGGAAGCCATTCTTGACCAACCTGATAATTCTCTACAGTGAAATGACTGGCGTGGTAAACAAAGGGAGGAGAGTAGATACTTGCATCACTAAGTCTTTCAGCAGTGTCTCCTGTGACATCCTCTTGGAGAAGCTGCTACAGTACAGACTGGGTGAGCAAATAGTCAGGTCAGCATAAAATGTGCTGAACAGATGGACCACAGGGAATGGCAATCAGCGGTGTGAAGTCTAGTTGGAAGCTGGTAACTACTGTTGTACCCCAGGGGTCAATACTGTGTTCAGCCCTGTTTAACATCTCCATTAATGATCTGGATGATGCGATGTGCAGTTAGAGGATGATAATTTTGTCAATTAAAATCAGTCTTTCAGTGAAATACCCTAATGTAAATTTCTCCCTAGCAAGGTCTGGTTCCCAAATGTTAGCTATCTAGGAAAAACATCTGAATTAATGCAATTTTTCAGAGCATCCAGAAAGTGAATTAAAAATTTTCAACCTAAATGATAGTATGTTGTTTATGACTTGAAATGGAAGTGGACTCACTCACTGTACTGCTGCTGCAGTTATTGAGGACAGCTGCTGCAACTTGTTACCTCTTTTGGACTGCTGAAGTTTACTTCAGTGTGGTGTTTTCAAGCAGGCTGCTTATGCTGTTTTGAGTTTTCATTGGGTTTTCTTGGTCTGTGTTTTTTTAGAGATAGGGTTGGTTTTTTTTCCTTTTGACAGCTATTAGCATACATACTTCTTCAATTAGACCACTGAAGAGAGTCACACCCTTTCTGTTCCTCTCATTTTAACTAACAGGCGTGCTCTCAACATCACCTGCTGTACAGCACTCCCTGTAAAGTTAAAAGCAGCAAATAAAAAAAAAAATTAAAATTACCAATGTGTTGTGCTAAAAAGATGCAGGCTCATAGTCAGATTGTGCTGTATATGCTCAGAGAAGGTAGCAGGCTTTCTGTTCTGTAGCTTCTTCAAGAGTTGCTGTTCCTGTAGCCATACAGCTGACTTACAACTGCAAGCATCATCAGTTCACATCTAAACTTTACAAAAATCTTCAGGATGCTGTCTTTGTAACATGCCTCTCTCAGAGATGGGGGCAGGGAGTTTTTGGTTTGGAGGTGAAATACAAGAACTTCAAAAGTTTGAGTTTATTTCAGGCTCTTTTGAAAAGGAAACTAAATTCAGATTTTTTAGAGTAAGGGGGAAATATAAGAGAAATAAAGAATGCTGAGGTAGAGGAAAAAGAGGATATAATACAATATAAGAAGGAAGAGGAATTTCAGCAGTGGTGCAACTCTTGATTCAAGGTTGATTCTGACTGGGTCTGAGCACTTTTTCCTTCTCTTGCAAGGGAGCACTTGAGGTTTTTTTGCCTTGCCTTTTTTGCCAAGGAGGAAGTTGAATTGAATGCTGCTAATATTCATTGTGTTTGTATTAGTAGCTGCCTAGGAACAATGTCCTTAAAAATCTTGTCTTTGACACTTCTTATCTCCTGTCTTGATTTTTTGCTAATATTGTGAGTGGAGTTAGAAAAGAAAGGAGATACTCAAAATTTAAATTCTAAGAAAACTTGCAAAAATACATTAAAATAATAGTATTCAAAAGTAATATTAATTCTGTAGTCAGAGAAGCAGAAAAAAAATGTCACAAGAGGGGTTTGGTAAGGAGGAAAAACTTTTCCTGAAAGGGAAATTAATATAATGCTATGACACTGTGGGGCATAACTAAATCTTGAAGGGAAATACACATTGGAATTGCAGAGGGATTTCAGAAGCTGTAACAGCATACAACTCAGGCTGCCTAGCAAGGAAATTATTATCCCTCTTCTAAACTGTTACTTGTAATACATTTATGCAGATGTTCAGTTGATTCTAAAATGCTAATGAAGTTACAGGATTGAAGAGAAGTGTGGTGGAAGTGTATCAGTCTTCCCTTGTGTGCTTAAAGTTCCCATAATTACCAAGTAATAAAATCATCAAGGACTGGGGACACTGAGCACATCAAATTTTCCCAGCACCCCTAGTAGTCCTTGCATATGCCAGACGTTTCAAGGTACAATCATACCAGAGAAGCTGAAAGTAGAGAGGAATTGCATAGTGTTACTTATTTAAACAGAGTAGCCTCTCACTTGCAAGTCTGCATTAATCCTACAGTGGATTTGTACAAATAATTACTTTTCATTTTTGAAAGACAGCTAAAAGTTTCATTATTTGTATTTGCAGTGTTGTGGTGTTTTGCTTGCACATTCAGCACGTTGAGGTTGAAGACAAAAAGAACAGTTCTTCAAGTCAAACAGAAGGCTTGAGTTTCTGTCTTGCTGTTGACTGGTGGTGGATGTAAGAGTATGATGCTGAGATTCAAAGGCATCTGGTTTCACGATTACCTGGTTTTCCTGACCCTGTTGTTCTTTTTACTGGTACTGCATGTATCTTATCTGATTCTGTGATGACCTGTTTGTGTACTAAATCTGCAGAAAAATAAGTTTAAATAGGTTGGGCTTTTGCCAGTTCAACATGCAAAAATTATTAAATTGAAGTTTAAATGAGTGCTAGTGCTAGCTAATCTGTAAGATAAGGACAGAATAGACAGTAGAAGGAAAATAGGAGACAGTGACTGTAGCTGTCAAAAATTACATTACCTTAGGTTTTTAAAGAACACAAGCCTGAAAAATGAGATATTTATGTCAAGTACTGTACTTTATCCTTGCACCAGTTGAGAGTTTCTGATTAAAATTAGATCAAATTATTCATAAGTTATGTCATATAATACAAAGCCAAAACTTAAAACATAGTGTGAACAGGCTTGTCTTTTTATTGATGCAGGACTTTATTGGTTCTAGCAAATCATAAATATATACAGTCTGTAACAGCACTGCTTTTACATAGAGTCCTCTTTTTGGTACAGATGTTGACAGGAGTTAATTATGACTTAGGCATTTAGGACAGCTTTTACCATTTTTATGTAATAAGTATTTCTAATAAAAGGTTAAAGGACCTTACGTTCCTGCAGTGCAGTATTTGGATCAGTACTGTTACACTTGCATATTGCTGAATATTCAGGACTCTGCAGTTGGTATGCATATGTATGTGAAAAGGAGGAAAGTTGGAATAAAATCTGGGCAGTGACTGTGTTTCATAAATGATAAGTGCAAAGTGTTTAATGCAAGAGTTCTGTCATCTGTGGTAAATTGTATCAGAGTATGTAGAGCAAGTGTTGCTTCTGAATCCCTCTGTGTATCTTCTCAATCTTCATCCTGGCATCTCCGTACTTACCTGGTTGATCCATTCGTATGAATCAGACAGGTTGGAGCAGAACAGAGACACAGAGCTATGAAATGAGACTTTAGGTTAGATGACTTTTTGTTTGTTTTTTAGGTAGTTTTGAATGGAAGAAATGTAAGGAGGGGCATGGAAAAATGCATAAAATTGGGATTGACACTGTGCTTGACAAGTAAGAGGATGTGAGATACAGTGCCCTTACAACAATGAAATGCAGATGTTGATATATATCATGAGGTATAAGACCAACTTTTCAGAAAAGCAACAGTAACCAGCACAGGAAGAGTTATGGCTGTAACTGCCCTCACTGGAAGAGTTATGGCTATAATTTCCCTCAGTGTGCTCACAACTGTGCATTCATGTTCTGTCATTGATTGGACCATTCTGAAATGGAGCTGCATGCCTCTGCCACTAGGTGACATTTCACCTGCTTTACATAAAAGATCGCACATTTACTAAGCCGTGCATTCTTTCCTTGCTGCACATGCATTGCAGTATTACTTAGCTATCCTTTTACCAGAACCTCATATCCTTATCACACCCAAAATGTCTTCAAATACAAGAGTCTCTCAGTCATCTGTTGATCACATCAGCAGGTGAGACCTACATTATTAACTTAATTCTTAACTTTGCTTAGCTTTTGCATCTCCTGATGCTGGTTTAGTCAGAGATGTTGCCCCTTCCTTACAAAGGGCTGTTTCTTCCCAGCTAACCATCACAGTTGCCACTCTGTTCAACTACTTTAACCAAATTTCTCTTCAGCATTTTAGTTCATCAACAGTAAAGGTAAGGCACTTCTCCAAATAATTGCCATTACCTGGTTCCAAAGAAAAAAAGTCTGTTGTGTACAAGACACATATTTTGCTTAGCATCTAGATCAAGGGGTTTTTAACCATGTTTTTTGGAAGTCTTTCAAGTTACAATGCAGCTTTACACTTACAGGTTTTTATCACTGATAGCTTTAAAAGGAACAACAGCTAGATTGCATTTAGTGTAACAGAGGATGAGAATTTATAAGTGAAACTGACATGTCCCGTTAGAGATGAATTTGTAATTTGATGTACTAAGGAGCAGGATGACAAAAGAGGAAATAAGATGAGGGAGGAAGAGAAAAAGGATATGGGATTAAGAATAATAGTTATGGAACATTAGCTTGTTACGTGTTTATCTTCCTGTTTATTCCAATAAATCAAAATTAGGGCTTATCAAAAAAGTTGGTAGGATGATGCTGTCTCTGACTTCTATGCTGTGAGGAATACAAATGTACTTCGAGGTTTTATAACTTCGAATTGAGCATCACAAATTTTAAAATGTAGTATTTTAAATATTAGTTACGGGGTAATTATCAGATCTGGTTGTTAGGATCTAATAATCTGTCTTTTAAGAGTGCTGACTGATGACAAATTTCTCTGAAGTCAGTAGAAGCTTTTAGCATTCAGAATATCTTAAGGATGGCCAGTAATAGTCTTGGTTGCTAGCATTCATCGAGAGGATGTGTTACACTGATGTGGGATTTTCAGTTTCTATCAAATGCTGTCAGAAATGACTGATTTACAGCTTCTAACAGTGCAGCACTTTTCTGCTGCTCTTCATTACTCTTGTATCAATTCTGGCTCTTCTGAGCTAGTTTTGATTTTGTAACTTGAAGCCCCAATATTTTGATTCTGGCAGGTAGTTTATGGAAGATAAATCAGTGAGCTATGGTTAATGTTTCCTTGCTGTCTCCAGGCATTCAGCAGTGGCTAATCTCTTGTATCTCATTTTATGAAATCTAAGTTTACTGAGTTAAAATTGAAAAAGCAACCTGTGATTTGAATGTGTCTTTTTCTTGTGCTTGGTCTTTGGACCTTAAATGTGACTGTAGCATTTAGAATTCTGGGATTATTTACTAGTTGCTCACTTAACCTCCATCGATAATAAAATTCTTAATTTTATCTATGGGATTTGTTTGTTATACAGTCATTCAGTGTTTTCCTTGAATTTGTCTATTTTGAGAAATAGTCCTTTCTCCCAGGAATACAAGAAATAAATAATAGTTTCTGTGATTGCAGTGCGTTACTGACTTTTTAATTAGTATTTGTAGTTATTCCAAACAGTTAAAGAATCAATTTATGTTCTTTAGAAAATGATAGGTATTTGTCTGAATTATATAGGAATCCAGACAGTAATACAAAATCAATCTTTTTTAAGGTTATTTGAGGTAATGATATATTGATAAGTTAATTTTACAGTGATTAAGAGACAACACAGTTGGGGCTCCCAATTAGACTTTGATCTGAGGATGTTTCTCTCTGCACTTGATAAGCAAGAAAGAGATGGAATTAATGGTGAGGCATGAGTCTTTGAGCAGCTGGGGTCCATGTTCTGTGTTATGAGAGTTGGTGTAAAAGAAGATTTTAAAGTTAACTGAATATATATCGTTTGATTTCTCATCTTTAAAATTTATTGATTTTAAATTGACATCTAAAATATCCTCTGCTATTGAGAGTACCCAGAAAGAACAGTTAAATGATAAATTTTCACAAAGAAGAAAGTAGAACACATTAAAAAAAAATTCACCATTCATGTGATTGGTGGAAAGGTAGTTTCCATTGCTATCTGTTGATACCCTAACTTTATGAACATCAAAGGAGGGATAGTAAACCAAGGCTATAGCTTACTTCCCTGCTCTCACACAAACCCAATATGGCAATGCACAATACCAAATATATTGTAGCTCCTGAAGGAAAAAGGGGCTGTATGTTAGTGTTACTTCCAGAGAGGAGATGATTTCTAGCATGCCCACTTTACATCCTGCTCCCCCATGCTTGGACCGTTGATCTCAATGCTGGGACTTGGCAGAGTGTAGTCTATTGAAAAGGCTGAAAAATTGCTACCTTTAATGTATGCCCTGTTGTTTCTTTGTGTTGAGATAGTTTATAATAATAAAATAGTAATAGTGAATGTTAAGGAAGTCTTTATATCAGCAATTCTTCCATGGCCTGGAAATTAAAAGAGTTGTCCAGGCAGAAATAATACAGCGTGATTAGCAAAGAATATAAAGGAATATCATAGGAATGTAAGAATAAAATTTATGACTTTGAAGAACAAAATAAGTTTCAATTTACAAAGCACAAGAAAAGAATCAATGAAAGGGTCCAAAACTCTTGAGTAAGAGGAGGCACGAATGGATAAGTCCATTACCTAGATCTGTTATTAAATAAGAAAAGAGAACAAGGAACAGACTTTCAGAGACTGATTCTTCCCTTCATACTTTGTAAAAGAGATATATTGTGACCTGCTACTTTCATAAAATTAATCTTAGACAGGAAATAAGAGTGGAATCAAAGCAGAGAAAGAATAGCCTAAGGAATCTTAATATAGATGTGCTCAAGTGGCAAATCCTAATAAAATTCATCCTAGAATGATTGAGGAATTAGGCACTGCTGATTTTATTTATTTATTTAATATCCCAGAGGGTGGAAATAGCCAGCAAAATGGGTTTGTGTGTATCTGGTTTTGTGCCTCTTTATTCTTCTGGTAAGAGAATTATTGAAACTGTCAGTTTTGATTCCAAATAAAGGTTCAGGAGTAAATAGTTTAGCAATTAATTTGTATCTAACAATGTGTAGAAGAGAAATGGTAAAACAGCCAGTATGGTTTGGTGAGACCTGTTTGTAAGAAACCTCAATATTTTTCTCTTCTAAATAAGAATAAAGTCTAGTAAGAGGAAAACTTCAGGTACAATGCAGCTTTATTTTAATAAAGTCTTTTTCCCTACATGAGCAAACTAGGGAAATGTAATATCAATATTGTCTCCATTAGATGTTGATGTTATCAGTATCAAGTTGCAAGATTGTCTTTACAGAGTAATTATCTATAGTACCCTGTCAAGATGAAAAGGCATTAGTGAGTTGGATGATGGAAGACAACACATACTTAGAAAAGTTACTGATGGTATAAGCTGGAGAGAGGTTGAGAGTTTAGGGTTTTCTTTTTTCCTTTGTTTTAAACATAAAATCTGAATCCAAAATACTCTTGATGAGTTTGGAAAGTGTAAAATCAACAAGATGAAAAACAATGCAGGCATTTAACATGAAAAACTCAAAATACATTAATTCAAAACAGGAAATAATTATTCAGATAAAAAAATTAGAGAAAAAAGATATGAAGTATAGTAGATCTCAAGGTGAATTGCTGCTGGGAAAAAAAGTAAAATTATTGTTTTGTTGTGGATTTTACTTGGGTTTTCAGTTTGGATTGGTTTTTCTAGAGGATCATACCAGGCATGTTGTAGGAAAACAGATACTGTCTAGTTTGGCAAATCTTCTGTAGGTAATTGGTCCTCTCACATGCCTTGCTGCTTTTTGCTCTTGAGAAGGTGCAGCAAAATGGAATTTTTTTTCATTGTTCTTGATTTCTGCTATGGAATGAAAACTGTCCTGATTTTTACTAAATATGCTTTATACTGAATATGAGAAAAAGTCTTTGTAATTATTAGGGCCATAAAACACTGGAACAGACTACTTAGAAAAACTGTGGAATTTGCTTTCTTGGTATACACATATCAATATATTCTTGAGCCTGTGTTCGTGCTGTGTTAGGATTTGATGGTCTCTTGTAGTCCATTCCATCTCTCTGTAAATACAGCGTTAGACTACATGTTTTGTCTATACAGAAGAGATTGTGTAAAAGAATTAAATCACAAGCTCAGCGAAGTTAGTGGATGTGCTACTTATGCATCCTAAATGTAATTTTAAGTTCACAGAATGAACTAGGTTGGAAAAGATCTTTGAGCGTCAAATTGAACCTATGACCTAACACCTCCTCATCAGGTAAACCATGGCACTGAGTATCATGTCCAGTCTTTTTTTTAAACACCTCTAGGGATGGTGATTCCACTACCTCCCTGGGCAGATGATACCCAATCTCTCTTTCAGTGAAGAATTTTTTCCTGATGTCTAACCTAAACTTCCCCAGGCACAGCTTAAGACTGTGTCTTCTCATTCTGTCACTGGTTGCCTGGGAGAGGAGACCAACCACAGCCTGTCTACAGCCACCTTTCAGGAGGTTTAGAGAGTGATAAGGTCACTCCTGAGTCTCCTTTTCTCCAGGCTGAACACCCCCAGCTCCCTCAGTCGTTCCTCACAGGGCTTGTGTTCCAAGCCCCTCACCAGCCTCGTTGCCTTCCTCTGGATGCGCTCAAGTGTCTTCCCAAACTGAGGGACCCAGAGCTGGACACAGCACTCAAAGTGCGGCCTCACCAGTGTTTAGTAAGGATGACCTCCCTGCTCCTGCTGGCCATGCTACAGGCTAGGATGCTCTTGGCCTTCTTGGCCGCCTGGGCACGCTGCTGGCTCATGTGCAGTTAGCTGTTGACCAGCACCTCCAGCCTGGGCACTGTCCAGCCACTCTGTCCCCAGTCTGTAGCGCTGCAAGGGATTGTTGTGGCCAAAGAGCAGGACTCAGCACTTGGACTTGTTAAACTTCATGTTGTCAGACTTGGCCCATCTATCCAGCCTGTCCAGGTCCATTTACAGAGCTCTCCTACCCTCCAGCAGATTGACACATGGTCCCAGCTTGGTGTCATCTGCAAATTTACTGATGGTGGACTCAACCCCTCATCCAGATCATCAGTGATGATATTAAACGGGACTGGTCCCTGGGGGACACCACTACTGACTGGCTGCCAACCATTAGGAGCAAATTTTTGGTTTTAATTTAATAAATATGTTTTTATTTTGCTTCTCAAAAAGTGATTTGACAAATCATACTTAAAATTATTTTAAGGCTTCTGCATATATGTCTATTTGTCATCTATAATGATTATGCTAGAAAAGCAGGGAATGCAATTGCAGTAGCTCTGAGATAGAAACCCCTTGATTACTCATCCACAGTAGAAAAGCCCTGTGGAAAAAATGGCACCCAAGAGGTTTCTTGGATTTGTATATTTCTTCAGGCAAAGTTTACAGACCTGTAAATTTAAATGTAGAATTTTTGTGGGCAGAATGCATTGACAAATGTGCCTGATGGTAATACATCTCCTACTGATAGTCCCAGAACAGGTCAATAATACTGCTTATATTGATAGCAGCAATGCAGGAGATGTTACTTGGTATTATAGCTAAAATCCATGTTATCCCCTTAATTATAATTACATTAATATTGACAGGATGTTGACAATACTCACATTACTATTGATAGATTTCTGTCAATAACATGTTTCCAAATGAAATATATTCATTCATAATTTCTACGATGCTCAATATCAGCACTAATATATACCAGAAGAAATTCCTTTTTCCCTAGTGATACACAGTAATTTTTTTTGTACTGTGCAAGTGGGATTGTTTATTTGTTTGGTTAAAAAAGACAAAGCAAACAAAATACAGGCTATTTAAGAAAGGAACATTTTAGGGTTTTTCGATTGTTTTTTTTTTTTTTCTGGCGGGCAATTCTTTTATTTTTTCTATGCAGTATCTCTGACAGTATAAAGGGAGAACCTTACAAGTACCGGTCTTTACTACTTCCTTAGTGTTGTTTGGTATTCTTCCTTTTCCATATAGTCTGCCTAAACGTGTCTAAAAGTTCAATCAATTTGATAGCTGGTAGTTCAGGAAGAGACATTAAACATGACACTATTAAACAGTATATGTGGTGTTGATTCTGATGTTTTTAAAAAGAAGACTTGTTGGATTTGGCAAAATTTCACAGTTAATGAACAGTAGTTGTGCTGCTCGGGCGTGTTGTCTCAAAAGTGGTCCCCATTTTCTGTATACAAAGTTCCAGTGCACTCTGATAGATTCAATGAAATTATTTCCTTCAAATGCAGTTCTGTGTAGGATGATGGACTTGAAAAAAAAAAATATCAATTAGATTCTGCAATGAGGCAATGGGAAGGTCAAGCTCCAAGTCTGAGAGAAGATTTTAGTCTACTCTCCTGTGAAAATTGGGAATAAATTAATTGCTAAAACAGGTCAGGCATCATTTAGTCAAGTTTCAAGAATTTATGGGGATGGAGATTTCAGTCTTGGTAGATGGAATATTCCGGCTTCCTTGCTTCCAATTGGAATTTGTCATGTAGTGACTTAACACACAGTTGCCTCTCTTTATTTCATTGCATCTCACAGAAAACTTTGGCTTAATATTCTCTGCAACCCTTAAGAAGTAGATTATTCATAGACCACTTCTTAACTGACTTATCCTTCAGGTTGAACCATCTGAGTTCCTTGAAGCTCTTCACATATATCAGGACCTGATGGTATTAGTTACAGGACTCTTTTCAGTTTGTTGACATTTCTTTTGTACTATTAATAGAAAAGAGGCTAAACTGGACTTAGTATCCCAGGTGTAGATTCACCAATGCCAAGTGGAGGGTAATAAGCACATTTTTCAGTCTGCTGGCTATACAGCTTCTAATGTGCTGCAAAGATGCACTGGTGGCTTGTGTTCAGCGTGCTGCCTGTCCCCACATCCTCTTCTTCGAAGCAGGTGTGCAGTCATACGGGCTCCCAGTGTGATCCATCATAATCTTGTGGATTTGACACATTTTCCTTTGTCTTCAGAAAATTCCTGATGACCCATTCTTCACTTGCTCAGGTTTCTTTAGATAATATAGCTATAATGGGAGAAAAAAATCTGTAAATATTTATTGTACCTTATATATGAGAAACCTACAATAGAAATTGCTCATAGCACCTGCAGTAATGAAAAACAGTTGGAAAAGATGGTTGAACTGATGTTGGAAAATAGTCTTAGTAGATGGATCAAGGAAGTTGTTTGAGATTATGTCCCTTTTAAAACTAGCATTTTTAAAGGAGGTTTTGTGTGTTGCGAGTTACATAGAATACTGAAACAAGTATAACAAAGTGAAATGAGTAGAAGAGAAAGTGAAGAAGACATTAGACTTTAGGGATGATGAGTGAATAACCAATGACAGGTTCTAGAGCAGGTGGTTATCCAAGGCTCTGGTTCCTAAAATGATAGTGGAATGAAATGATGAGAAATAGGAAGGTGGATGGTCATTGGTGCTGGAGTTTTTGAAGTGATGCAGCAAAATCCATTAGAGGTCGAACTGACCCTTTTAATCATAAATTAGAGGAGGGAAGTTACTTGGTTCGTACTGGAAAATATTTCCTGTGCTTTGGTTTCTGCTACAGAAAAGACTAAGTGTGAGCGAGACAGGCTTGGGTATAGCCTTTGTATCCTGGTTTTTCCAGCTGGTGTGAGTTCATGCAATGAACCCTATAGCTGTTTGCCCAGAGGAGGTGGCCTTATACCACCTTCAGCCATGTTTTGCCTGCTAATAAGGAGGGTGGCGTTTAAAAAAGCTGAGTGGAGCTATTGTATGCTCTACCCATGTAGCAATCTTAGTTAATTGGAAACTACTGTTATACACCCTACACTAAGGACAAAGTCCTATTTCCTTGCAGTTAACTAATTATAAATATGGAAAACGGGGGAAAAAAGCTACAGAAAGGAAAGCTACAGATGATGTTTTATATTGTGTTTTAAAACTTCTCCGGTATTCTTTTTCAGGAAACATGGTTGTTTGTTTGAAGGATTTTTTTTTTTTAGTGTTCTTGGCATCACAGCATCTTTTACTCACAGTAATCTTGTATGGTTATTTTTCTCTTACAAATAAGAATCTGAGGCACTACTTCCTATACTTTCTCCCGAAGGCTGTGGACTCCTTACAGATCTGTTATGCAAAGAATCTAGTTTAGAAAGTGAAATATGTTGCATGCTGAAAATACTGAAAATACTTCTGAAAATACTTCTGAATACTTTGGGGTTTAAACTGTTGACAAAAGGAAGCAAAAATTGGTTACCCCACAATTGTGCATTGAGGTGTTACCTGTACTTTGCTTTGGCAATTTATTGCATTTATTTCTCAGCCAGACTTCCAGATGCAACAGCATCTAAAAGAAGCCATTTTATTTTTTTTTTCTATGATGCTTGAGCAAGAGGAGTATGCATTTGTTGATGTTGCTATTATACATTAATCATCTTGCCTGGAAGTGTTATACGACAAGTATAACACTGTCAAAAACACTCTAGAAAATATATGCAGACTTCAGTGAAGTACTGTATAATAATTTTTCTGGATGCTGAATATTTCTTAAATTTAGTATGATTTTTCTCTAAACAACTCACTGCCCTTATTAAGAAACTTTTATTAATTCCCACCTTAATTTCCATATCTTTTTGTAATTCCTAAATTTGTCTGTATTTCTATGGTTTTGCTTTCAGCTGTAGCAATTTAAGTGTTCGTATGGCAACACTTGGACTGCCTCAGTGTTCTTTTCCAGATTTTCTGCTTAGTATTTCAATTTCCCTGTTTCTCCATAAAACACCATATAGTGTTGCAGTTCTTCTTTCTGGTCTATTTTAAGGTTCAATTGAATATTAAAATTATGCCCTGTGATATTTTTTTAAATGTATATATAAATTTATTAATATGAATATATATATATAAATCTGTGGATTTTTCTGAATATCTAGATGATGTTGAACACTTGTTTATAATCGATTGTTAACTGTTTGTGAGAAATGGTCAAGCATAATTTCTTCTAAAAATAAGATTTTAAACTAATTTAAATGTGTACTAATTTTATATCAATATAAAGCTTCCTGAAAGGAATTGTGGTATATTAATAACATATTTATAGAGCATTCTGAGAACTTTGTTGTTTCTTGTCTACTGCTGGTATATTACAAGTTTGTTATTTTTAACAAAAATAGAAATAGGAAATACTCCACTATACTAAAATCTATTTGTGTTTTATTTCTAGAAAGTTTATTTTTGAAGAAATGGCCTCCAGCATTGGAAATGAAAAGAGTGTGAATCCTGTGCTCAGAATAAGTCAGCTTGATGCTCTTGAACTAAACAAAGCCCTGGAACAACTACTGTGGTCCCAGTTTACCAGCTGTTTTCATGGATTTAAACCAGGGGTGTTGGCTCATTTTGAACCAGAAGTAAAAGCATTTTTATGTCTTATATTATGGAGATTCACTATCTATTCCAAGAATGCAACTGTGGGGCAGGCTATTCTCAATATTCAATATAAGAATAACTTATCTCAGACAGAGAAATACCAACCTCTGAGCAAACACCAGAAGTTATGGTATCTTATTTTCACTGTTGGTGGAAGATGGTTGGAAGAAAGATGTTATGATTTATTTAGCAATCGTCAACAGGAATCTTTCTGCAAAATTAAGAGCTATATAGGTTTTGGATCTGGACTTCTTAAGCTTTGTGGACTTGTAAATTTTCTGATTTTTCTTCGGAAAGGAACATTCGCAACACTTACAGAACGCGTTCTAGGAATTAGGTCAGTTTTTTGCAAGCCACAAAATGTTCGTCAGATAGGATTTGAATACATGAACAGGGAACTCTTATGGCATGGCTTTGCTGAATTTTTGATATATTTGCTACCACTCATTAATGTACAGAAACTGAAACTTAAAATTTCCTCTTGGTGTTTGCCTATCGCAGGTCTTTCCAATAGTGAAAACACATTAGCAGCTCACTGCAGGGAATGTTCACTATGTGGAGAATGGCCTACCATGCCACATACCATAGGCTGTCCACATGTTTTTTGTTACTACTGTATTAAAAGTAACTTTTTATTTGATATGTATTTTACATGTCCTAAATGTGGCTCAGAGGTACACAGTCTTCAGCCATTGAAGTATAAAATTGAAATGACAGAATTGCATGTCTGATATGAGGTTGATTTAGTTTTATACTGTACATGGTATGTATAGAAGAGATTAATGGAAGAATTCAGAAATTATTGAAAGCAGACTGCTGAAAGATGTTTTGGGGACTCTGTAATTCATGTAATATGTATTTTTACTGGTCTTGGGTTTTTATTGAGTAACAGTGCCATAATGCCCTACCCCACTTGGCAGGTTAAGGGAAGATAGTTGGATTTACTCTGGGTGGTGTGTGGGAGAAACAACAACAACATTCTCAGGAGGTTCAAGAAGAACTTTTACTTGCAAACTTTAGAAGATTCCAATTGAATAAGGCACTTGGCAAACTTTGACTTAGCAATCTTTAACTTTCTCAGACACAGTGCCATTACCAGCTTTCCTAGTAGATGGATTAAGTGGGAAAGTTGTTCTTTTCATGCCTAAAGAATAATTTTAAATTTGAATTCCCAATATGATGTTACATTAAAATAAAAAATACCAAAGGTATAAAGAATATTTAAGGAAAACAGTGCACCTTCTAGACCTTTGTGAGATGACAACTAATTTTCTCAGGCAGCTATGTCTCTGAGCTTCTATTATATATATATTGTCTTTCCTCAGAAGCTGAGGGACGAAACCCATCATCCATTGGGATGTGGCAGATGTTCAGGGTAACACTGAAGAAAACTGTTGACTCACAAGATGCCATCTGTAGGAACTGCCACTCATCTTTTTTTGGTGTGGTCTAGGGGAGTGACAAATCTCAGAGTTCACTTCCACACAGAAAAAGATCAAACACAGTTATGTGCATATTAACATATTAAAATAGTTAATTTCCTGCTTTTTGCTTTCACTATTTGCTTTCTTAGTTGCCTTTGCAATGTTTTAGTTGTTCTAACACTTCATACATTTACTCTTCAACCTGGTTTTATAGGATTATTTTCCTTTTAATTGCAATGGTTTTTTAACACAAAGTGTTATTCAGAAGAGTCTCATTAACACAAAAATACATTACGTCCTCTTTTGAATCTTAAATTGTCAAAAACATATGCAGTTAAATAAATAGCTTTATGGTGGCTCTGTTCTTGATTGGCAATCATCAATAGTCAGTCCCAAAAATAGCAGGGTAACAGCTGATTGAGTAACTTTGATCTACTTTTATGAAATGGTTTATTACATTCTTCATTCTACATTCTGATTAGAACAACCCACTAGTCTATTTGTTTGAAGATCTTAAATTCTAGGTTTTGATCTTTAGAGTGACACACAGGGCTTTCATCTGATGTAATTAGATATAGTTAGGGGGTGGGCAGCCAAAAACTTAATTAATTCTGCTGCTGTTCTTTGAGTCAACAGAGACTTCAGAGCAAGTGCTTCCAGATACTGTGCTGCAATATTATTTGCTGTCAAATATGTGTATTAGTAGCCTGCCATATTTCTGTTATTTGCTGTTGCAATTAAAACCAGCAGGTGCAAACCTATTTTTATTAGAGTATGAAAACTGGCAAGTCATTTGGAGAGCATCCTGAAGTTACTTCTTGTTCCTGAAGGAATTTTGTATGAATTGTCCTTCCACATCACTTAATAGCTTTTCCCAAAGAAATGTTTTATCAACGCTGACTTCAAGGTGATCTAATGTCTCCGGAAATGTCATCAGCATTTTGGTACTTCAGTCTTTATCTGTGTTTATTAATAAAGATTTGTATGCATCCAAAATCCAGTGTTTGTAGCTTACAATCATAGCACACCTTTGTTTGCTGTGGACTCTTCACTTATTCTGAAGTCTCAGAGCAATTTTTTATCAAAAGAGCATGGATTCTCTGTATTGGCCTCTGCTAGGTGTCATGCCCTTCTTAGGCTGGAGTTCACTTCTTTCCTATATGGAAATGTTTCATTTTCCTGAATATTAAAGAATGTTATCTTCCTTTTTCATACCATCTCCCTCTGTCCTGCTGTTTGATGTGCGTAAGCTGTATGAATTTCCTGGGGTTTGTTTTGTCTCTTGCAGTTTCATGCGGGTAGAGTTTGTGCTCTGTTTTTCATCCCTCTTACGCTATCAATAAAAAACCTGTTTCAAGCAGTTTAGTACCTCTATTGTACAGCTGGTTTCTGCTGGCTGTGCTATATCACACCTTACTCTTGGTTTGTTGTTTTTTTGGTTTTTTTTCTGGAATTAAACTTCTAATGCATAACTCATGCTGACTTATTATAGCAAAGCATTGGCCTACTTCTGTAGCACCTCCTCATCACTGTGTTTGGTTTGTAGCCGATAGTATTTACAAAGTTTGTGAAGTCTGTGTCTTGTGGCATAAATGGTTTTTGTTACCCTAAGAACCTAGATCATTAGGTGGGGGTTTAGTTCTTTTATTTTCCATGCAAGCAAGCAGGTACCAAGCATCTCACAGAAGCAGGTGGTTTGGGAAAAGAATGGTTGTTTATGTCAGATACGGATTTTTTTTTTATCTCCCATATGGTGAAATTTTTGCTCAGTTGTAGTCACTTATGAGACGAGGGTTCCAACTTGAATATTGAAAAACTACCAGCTTACCTTTTTAGTACTTCAATATTCAGCATTTTCCTAAAGCACTTTAAAATTAAAATACACTTTTTAAAATATTTTAATTCTGTTTTGTTGTGTCTTGTGACCTATAAGTTGCAGAAGAGTCTTAGTTGAAGATATTACAGGAAAAAAAAATCAGATCCTATGTAGACTAATCAAAGGATAATTAGTTTTACATATTAATTACCTTGATAATTTTTCCTCATAGACATTATATTTTTCAGGTTTAAACTCTACTTTAACAAAGGACTGCTCCATCTGGTCCTACTTCCTGCAGTAGAGGGAATACATTTTGTTTTGGAATGTTAATCTTTAAACAAAAGGGGATTAGTATTCAGCTACCATTAGAATGCACTTGTGAGTAGTCATATGTGCATCGGTGAAAAGGATAAATGCTTAGAATTTAAGGAAGCTAAAGGACCAGAACTTCTATTCAGTCTTGGATAGGAGTTATAGCCTTATATTACCAGTTTTCTTTATGCCCTGTTGACTTGGTGTGCTGCATGAACATTTTCATTATCAAAAATCAAAAGATGAAGGCATAAATGAAACAGACTAATTACATTAATAAACATACTAGAAAACTTTTCATTTCTTCATTTGAATGAGAATTACCAGTTGGCATAAGGTGTGATTTGGGAGGCATTCAGATGAAAGGAGTCAGAGAATGCTCGTTTTTACTTCCACAAACCACCATTCCACCTACTTTCTATGTTTTCAGGGAGGTCTTAGAAGTAATTTTATAGAAGACTTAGAAGTGGGAGTTTCTGTGAAAGAAATGAGAGGGATAGTATTTGATTCCTGCCTTACTTGGAAACACTTATTTTTCTGTTAAGTGTGAGATATGATGGACAAGGATGATCTCAGCATTAGTAAAGAGACGATGTGAAGAAAGAAAAGATATGTATTTGCTAAATACAATCTATATTATAATGTCCTTATTTGAGAATACTAATGCAATTGTTATCTGGGATGTATCATTCTGATTAAAACCAAGTTGACAAATAAATTATATTTTTTAACAGGAGGTTCTGAGGTTTACCTTTTTCTTAAGAGAGTTTTTCTGGAAGGGTTGTTATTTCTTACTCAGTGGGTGACTTCATACTTTGTCATTTATGAGACTAAAATGCAAAGTGAGAAACTAGTTTAGACTTCTCTTTAAAAATTTCTTCAGTTTTAGATTTAAGCAAATTATCTTTTCACATTTCTTCTTTTGAGCAGATTAGTCATAGCTGTTACACTTTGCTGTGTGTTTGCTAGGAAGCTGTGTTGGCTTGTACTGAGAAGAGAATATTGTGGCATGACTGGGCACAGAATAGGGTCATGCTTGTTGCCACAACAGATAATAAACTGATGGTCATTTGCTTTTAATACAGTATGGTAGGCTGAGCTGCTGCAAGTCACAGTGTATATAGCCAAAACAGCAGAAGCAGTTTCAAAGTGGTGCTTCAACCCCTTACCTATTCCCCAGAACAAATCTTAGTAGAATTTGTTGAATAGATTACAGCTGTCTGCCTTCAGTCTCCTAAGAGCATTTTACATGCTGACAACATTAAAACATCCACCTAAATTGTTATCACAGTCTTAAGTTTCTGCCATTCCAGGGGGTCCACTCCCAAAGTGAGGAGCTGGCAAGGTGGCCAAATACCATTCAAGGAAAAGACACTTGTGGTCAGAATCCCTCTTAGGCTGGCACCAGATGAATCACAAACATGCACTGGCATGTTCGTACAGCATCTGCTAAAGCCAGCTAGTCATCTTTTCTGTTCTCTAGAACATACCTGGGGTTTAGAATTCTCAAACTGTCTGTTGATCTGCATACAGAAATGCAGCTCTATTTCAGATAAGAGGTGTGGGCAGATTTGTACAGCAGCAGGTGCAGGTAGTTCTATGTCTTGCAGGCAGTTTTTAATAAGTCTGAAATCCTCAGCTGCATACCTCTCTGATCTTGGGTCTCCTAAGAGAAAAAACTGGTGCAAAGTGTGGTAAAGTTGGCCAGTGTGCTACCATTCATCTCATATCTGTCTACTTTGAGGGACATATTTCAAGGATATTTCAAGGGGAAAAAAGGTTGTCAGTCTTGTAAAGCTCTGCATTAGGCTATATTGGAAGGGCTGTAATGGAAAACTAATCATAGCATGTTGGAGTAGCTTAGGAGAGAGCGAAAAGCTGAGTCTTCTCTCTTCTGCCATTTTCTGCATCCATTGCAATGTTCTTTCTAACTTCTTGACTGCAGAATTGGCAACTTTCATTAACGTGACCAAAGCATCCTATCATGTTCCCTAGCTTTTAGTCACTTGCCAATAGCTGGTGTGCCATCTTGTTTAAAGCCCTTAACTAAATAGTCCTTCAGGATACACTGTGCCAAGGAAATAACCCAAGATGGTATCTCCAGATTGTGCAATTGGTAGGGATACCTCTGATGCACTAACTGTGTCAAGGATAATCCTTGGAGATATATTGTCTCAATGGAAAAAAAGTCACATCTTACAGGTTCAGCAGAAGTCCTCAGGAACCTGATTTCCTAACAAGATTGCTTGCCTACCCTCTGTAGTTAGTTCTCCTTTGTGGCCTGAAGACAGGGTGCAGAAAGGATCAGGGGTTTTTGCCTAGAGCTAGGGCACTCCCTGGGCGTAGGCTTCTAGGAGAGTGCCTATTGCAGCAGGCAAAGACAGTAAATTGCATCTGTGGTAGTACTGAATCTTAACTGGGAATATGTATTACCTCTAAAGACTTGCAAAGAGTTTTGAAACTTGTCCTGTTTTACTGAGGTCTACTGCCTCAGTAGGTGCTCTGAATTAATTCTCTCCTATTGTACCCAGTTTTGATATAGTCTTTAGTCGTGGTTATGCATGGTGCAGTAAGGGACAACAGGCTTTGTATTCTGGATGTTGATATTCAGTTTGTCACTGGTGATCTTCATCTTAATTTCAGATGCATTAAATCACAACAGAAACCATGAACATACTATATGAGAGCCAATTATATGGGTAGAGATGCATGGCTTATGACAAGGCATAAGAAGCAGTGTGCATAATGCAGATCGAGGGCTAATTAAGCTTTTCTTAAAATGCTATTGTGTCTGTTTGCACTTAAATAGGTAAGTTTCTCATGAGTGGCTACCATACCCGTTAAAGAGTCTCTCTGTAATTAATAACTGCTTCTGTGATGGGTGTGCAGTATTTATTGATAACTTCTAACTCCAGCCTCTTTTGGTGCAGGCTGCTACCAAAGATTGTGGATCCCATGGATTGCTCCACCTAATAGTCACATGGTTCAAAGATAGAGAACAAATAATGACCATTGCTTCAGGATACTTTTCATAAAGGCTCTAACATCTCCATGACTGCTACACTACCAATAACGACAGCCTATCCCTAATTTACTCTGTATTAAAAAGGATAAGACTGTGGAGGCGGGTGCTGGACACCAGAATCAGAGCTCTAGAGGAATGTGGCTGCAGGGTAGACAGGATGAGGATTTCAGAGGGCCTGTTGTGTGCAAAGACTGTGTCCTCACTGCTGTTCATTTCATATACTGAGGACAAAATGGTCCCATGTGGTGTGTGGTATTTCTTCTCCAAAAGCAGTGCTTGAATGGCCAGAGCATGCTGCAGATGCAAGCATGAGATGGGCAATTAGCCAAGTGGCACAGCTTTTATTACATGTGTTGTGGAAAATAAAGTAACAGCTCAGTTGTGCTTGTCTGGTTGTCTCCAGGTTTGAGCAAACTGGCCATTGCAGAAGATACAGATGGACCTGAAGCATTCTGTCTCTTGCATTCTTTCACAATCCCTGTGACTGATAGCAGCAACAGCAGTCACCCTGCAACAATTTCAAAGGTAGTAGAGTGGCAAGGCACAAAGAAGTACAGGTTGCTCATTGCATCATTGCTTAGTGCCACAAAAACCCAACTTCATAAAAATATAAATTGATCCAAGAAAAATTGGTACATTATCCATACTTGCAGAACCAATATAGATATCAGGACATGGAGATTAGAAGTATGAAGAAAATGGCACTTGAAAGTTTTTCACATACACAGCAAAACAGCTTTTGCTGCAGAAATGCAAAATGCATTAGTCATTGAGAATAGATACCTGCACATTTCCAGTCAACTACAGCTATTCCTGGAAATACACAACAGGATCAAAAAAGAAATAACATTCAAGCTGTGAAATACTTTATGGAAATGTCTCAAGATTCCAAAGGAAATTAAAAGATTGTAACAATCAAACTCAACTCTTGCTGAATGTATTAATAAAACAGTTTGGTAATTCTTAAAATTAGCTCCACTAATTAATTTGCAGTCATAAAACTCTCTTCAGATACCTATGATTGTGAGAAGTTGCTTTTCACAGTGAAATGGTTAGTTCTTACACCTAAACTAATCCTTAACTCATGCTTTAAAGAGGTTGTTGGGGGACATTCAAGGAAAAACATGTAACTGATTTTCTCTTATTACAGAGATACACTGCTTGCTTTCTCAGGAACTGTTCATGAGCATGATGTTTTAGATCTACTTTTTGAAGTAGAACATGTATTTTTTGTAAAAGCACTAATTTTATTTTAAAATATATTAACAAAGGTAACTGTTAATATTGTCCTCGATTTTTTTGTTGTTGTTGTTGTCTTGTAAGACCTTATGGAATGGATGGAAATTTTAATTCTATTACAGAAGTAAAAGCCCCTTTTTGGCATATTGTAAGTAGATGATGATATTCTGTTAGTGACTGCCTTTTCAGTAATGTGGTGGTCTAAATTCTGAATTCTATTATTTTACATCTGCAGCAACTGAAAGTATATTTTTTATAAACAGAAAACTTCACCTCATAAAAATTCATTACATAAGGGCATAAACAAGTAGTTTTCCTTGCAGTCATTGGCAGTAAGTGATTCATCAGTTTTCCACAGAAAACCAATTTCATTGCAGATGTTCTGCAGACTCCCTGAATTGTAGAATCATATCATCCAATCCCAGCACAAGGAAGGTAGGAATTTTTTATTTTTTTTTAAGGGTGGAAAAAAGGCTGTGCTTAGTCTTTTTAATAGGATTGAATATCATTTGCTGTCTCATCAGTTTTGTGAAATAACCATAAAGTAATCAGCTTGCCATTCTTTCCTTCCCTGTACAGGCTATCAACTTACTCACAATGCTGATTTCATAGCAAGTGCATAAGTGAATAACTTGCAGGAGAGCAAAATCTTCCTTTGAGGTTAAACAAAATGTAACTGGGTTACATAGTTGTCTCTCCTTCTTTTCTTCATTCTTTCTCTTCTCCTTCGTTTCTTCTTTCTTGCTTTTTTCATTCCTTTCTTTCGTTCTTTCCTTCTTGTTTAATACTTCAAAATATAGAAATTTCCCATAGTAATCAGCCACTAATTTTCATTGTCCAACAAACTTGCCTTTTTTCTTCCTTTTTTTTTTTAATAGAGTTTATTTTTCTAAGAACCAGTAATTAACTGGTTAATTTAATTCTGTTTTTTCACAATGAGCCAGAAATAAAGCATAGACCTAAAATGTACTTCTTGCTAGTGTGTGCAATTTTGTTTAATTCTATTCTGTATAACATATATAATCCACCCTACTATATTTCCACTGCATTAACTTACGTAGATACAAAATTCAATTCTGATAGCTGAAGGAGGGAAAGGAGACAAAGGAATATGAAAGTGAAAAGGTATGGAGAAATTTTGAAGCAGAGAAACCAGAAAAGTAGCTGGCAAGCAGCAGGAACCAGAAAGAGATTTCTTTTTTGAGGAGGATGAATTAATTTTATTGATATCTCCAAGATGGAGTTGAATTAACCCATAGAGAAGAAGCTGATAGTAGCAAAATGCACAGATTAAGTCAGCAGGTAAATGTTCTATACAGCTTTAAGTTTTTCTGTAAGTCTTCTATTTCCCATTTTGTTTTCTCTATTGCTACTATTCTAACATAGCAAAGAGAGAACATTCCTCCAAACCTGTGAATCAATGAACTGAAACCAGCAAAATCCAGTCTAGAGTCATATAATCAAAGAATCATTTCAGTTGTAAAAGACCTCTAAGATCATCAAATCCAACCACTGTCAATGCACCACCAAACCATGTTCCCAGGCACCACATCCACAGGTATTTTACAAACCTCCGGAATGATGACTCAACCACTTCCATGGCAGCCTATTCCAATGCTTGACAACCTTTTCCAAAGAAGTTTTTCCTAATATGCATTCTAAGCCTCTCCTGGTGCAATGTGAGGCCACTGCCTCATATCCTATCACTTGTTGTTCAGGCAAAGAAACTAACCCCCCAATTCCACCTTGCCACAACTTCCTTTCAGGGAGTTGTAGAGATCAAAAAGGTCCCTCCTGAGTGTCCTATCCCTCAGGCTATACAACCCCAGCTTCCTCAGCTGCTCCTCGTAAGACTTGGGCTCCAGACCCCTCACCAGCCCTGTTGCATTTCTCTGGACACACTCCAGCACTTCAATGTCTTTTTTTGTAGTGAAGGGCCCAAAACTGAGCACAGGACTTGAGGTGTGGCTTCACCAGTTCCAAATACAGGGGAACAATCACTGCCTTTGTCCTCCAGGCCATGCTCTTGCTGCTATAAGCCAGGATGGCATTGGCCTTCTCGGTCAGCCAGACACACTACTGGCTCATGTTCAGCCAGCTGTCACTTGTCACCAGAGAGAAGAGATTGGTGCCTGTCCCTTAACTCTCCCTTCAGTGTCATCTTCTCCAGGCTGAACAGACCAAGTGACCTCAGCTGCTCCTCAAGGCTCTTCACCATCTTTTTTGCCCTCCTTTGGGCACTCTTTAACAGCTTAATGTCTTTCTCATATTGTACCACACAAAACTACACACAGGACTCAAGGTGAGGCTGCGTCAGCAGGTAGGACAAGGTCAAACAGGACCTGCCTTTTACAAATGCAGGCTGGCTCAGCCTGATGCTCTGACTGTCCTGCATGTGCCATGTGATGGCACTCAAGATGATCAGCTCCATGATCTTCCCTGGCATTGAGGTCAGGCTGACAGGCCTGTGGTTCCCAGGTTCTTTTTCTGTCCGTTCTTGGAGATGAGTGTCACATTTACCAACCTCCACTGAGCAGGGGCCTCCCTGGTTATCCAGAACCGCTGGTAAATGATTGAAAGTGTTTCAATGCACACTTCCTCAATGCCTTATCTTGTATCTGTATCCAAAAAATAGTATGTCATTTGATGTTGAAAAATATTGCTGCAAGTCCTAAAGAAAAAACTTTTGTTCAAAGTTTGAGAAAACAGGAAAATATATATCCAAATGACTTCTGTTGACCAGATCAGATACAGGAGTTCAACATTTAACAGCTAAGCTATACTACAGCAGAAAACTAAACCTGTCTGGGTTTTTTTGGTACTCTGGCCAGTATACATGGCACAGTTCCCATCTATGTTATTAATTCACTAAACATCATAAGAAGATGGCTTTGAATGCTTGAGCCCAACTGAGTGTATTTATAAACAACCACAGAGAATATAAACAGCCACAGAGAGTTAATTTCTAAGCCATTTCAAATGCATTTCACATGGTAAGTATTCTCCATGTATTGCAAGTATTCTCAGATTGTTCAGTGTCACTGAGTTCAATAGTAGATAAAAACAGACAGGATGCATGCTGCCTTCTTCCATTAACCCCCACAAAAAAAAAAGACATCATAGAAATAGGGAGTCATAAAAGCAGCATCAGTTTTAACTTTGACATCACTGGTTCTGCAGAAGGATCTAAGGGTACCCCAGCAAGCTCTCTACTTCTTTATTGCTTCTCCAGTTCATTTCTTTCCCAGGCAAAATCCTTGAGTGGTTTCCCTCCTGTGACTGTTAGAATAAACAAAGGAGTTCAGACTGCTGGTGCCCATGTTTCCAGGCTAGAATCCATGTTTTCTTAAAAACAGTGCCACAGAAGTAGTCTCTTCATTCCTATTCAAGTTCTTTCTCTGCAAAGACAGTGGGGCAAAGCCTAGACTGGGTTTAAGCATGATTTAAGAGCCTGTCTCCTAGGCTCTTTCTTTCTAAACTTATATCTGGTTCCAAACCACACAGGACCAGGATGTTGGCTCAGGATGTTTTCTCAACAAAGAAAAAATGATTTGTCATACCTCCTAGAGGACAGTGCACTCAAACTACCTGTATTTGCCCTATGCAGATTATAGAAATGAAAGCTTGAGCCCATACTAAAACTGTGAGCATATGCAGGTTCTCACTCCTTCAAAAATCTACAGAATTTTTCCTGCATGTCTGTATTAAATAGTGTTGTAAACAATATGGATGACTTGCAAATTTAAATTCAAGAACAGGACAAGATACTTAATTTCACAGCTTTGGTTTGCATAGAAAGGATGGACACTGATGTTGTCATTAGTAGCGGCGTCATGCTGTTTCTCCCGGCTCCGGGCAGCTCCGGCGCCTTTTGGCCCCGCCTCCCTCCGGAACTTCGGCTTGCCGCTAATTCCCGCGTGCCGCTGCTGCTGCACGCCGGTCGGGGCTGCCGGGTTCTGTCACCCGCGCGAGGGTCCGAGGCAAAGAGGGAAGGAATTGTCTAGATCACCCACGAAGGAAAGCGGGAAGGCTTTATTGTCGTGGAGAGCCGAAGTGGCGACCCGCGCTTCCCACGCCCACATGGGGAAATGGCAGTGGGGCTGGGGAGATGTGGGGTTTTATCAGGGGCGGGACGAGGGGAGCAGGAACGCCCCCCGGCCAAAGGGGCACGCGCCGTGGCAGTGACGTTGACTACAGTGACCGACGGGGGCGCGGCAGGGGCAGACAGGGAGCCCTGGGGCGAACGGGGTTGCGGGGTCGGGGTGACGGACACCGAACTCCCGGGACGGGGCAGGGGGGTGGTCACAGGAGTGACGGGGGAACACTCCAATGGCAGGCAGCCTCAGAGCGAGTAACCGCAGGGGGGGAAACACGAGGGGTGCACGGGGGTACGCAGGACTCGGCTAACCTAACATAAATAAGAACCCCTAAGCTGAACCCAAACCCGGGATGCAACAATTAGTCATGCTTTCTCCTTGCGTATCCATAAAGATGGAGCTATGGAGTAACTGCAAACCAGCACAAACAGATCTGTTCAGCCCGAAATTCAAATGTGGTGAAAAATGAGAAATTGCACCCTGATAGCAAGGAAGAATGGGTTTCTTCATATGGAAGTTTATACGTATATAAAGATATATGATGGTTTATGAACTATTATTTTTAAGATCTACTCTTGTAGAATTACAGACTTCCCTCTCATGAAAGCAGTGCAACTGTCTCACAGGGTGCCTGAGATTGTAAGATCAGGCACCTAAGGAGAAGAGTTTAGACAATTTTGTAAGAATGAGCTGTGACAGAACACGAAAATATGTTCCAGGAGAAAAAAAAAAAAACTATAGATATATGGACATAAATAAAAAGAAGAGGAAGTAATTTCAGAGAAAAGCTTAAGGAGGACTTGAAAAAGGAGAAGGCACTTGGCAGCTGGGGACAAGAAAATTTACCTCATGCAGCCACTTGGATTGAGGAGAGCAGCATGTAAAATGAAGAAAAGTTGATTCTTACTGAGGTATTGAAAAAAACTATTGAATTAAGTTTTTCCTTTAAGATGCCTTGCTTGAGTTTTCTGTGTGAGAAACAATCAGCCTGCTAACTGCAGGCTCCAAGTGAATATGTGGGAAAAGATTTTTCTTTCTATGATATAGGTTACACTGACGTGTAGAATGGAAGTTTAACACTGTATTTTATCATTAGTCCAATGAAATTACAGATATCAGCTCCTTTAACAAATTAAAGTTATACCGCATGGAGAAAAGGATTAAACCACATGCAGAATAGGGTTATCTTCACTCCTTTCTGGCCTTAGACCACAGAAATGAAAAGGACAGGTTGGAGAAAGTTGCTAGGAGACTGTAATCACAAGTGTCAGAATAATACATTTTTATTTAAAATAGGAAATGTTGATTAATGAACATATTTAACAGATAATGAGTAAAGGTATTGAAAGCATCTATGTTCAATCAAATTTCAGGTGAAACATTTAATTTATATGCTGAAAAGCCATTGAGAATTGAAAGTCTTCAAGGTAAAGCTAACCAAGTCAAGCAGTTAAAACTGAAGGACACAACAGTTTCAAGAGTGCTTGATTAGAAGCCGATAGATACTAAGAAGCAAGAGAAAGTGTTTCCAATATGTACACTTGCCCAGTAAGTGTAAAACCAAAGAACAAAAGAGGAAATTATTTAGCTATTAGAGTCTCATGTAGATATGTTGTAGAAACTAAGGTGAGACTACTGCTTTGCAAGCAACAAATTGATTTAAAGGTAAGATACTGGAGAAGATGTTGTATATGTAGCACATTAAAATGAGAAAAAAAACTAAGCAATAAATTAAATTGATAGTAAAGAAACTTCAGCCTAAATGAAAAGGTAACTTATTAAAGCATGAACAAAAGGGTCCTAGGATTTATTATACCAAAACCTCCAACAGTGTCCACATGTTGATTTAATTTGTGTCAATTTTAACAGGTATTACACCCTGAAAACACTAGTGTGATATTTTGCTTGCAAGATTTATGAAACTTATGTTCTTGGAACCAGGAGTCCGAGTTTGTTACACAGCTTGGAATCTGAGACTACAAGACATTGGCTCTGCTCTCTCATGTTTAGGTGAAGTGGTAATGCATAATAAGCAGTTTACTGTGATGACCACCTCAGCTTCATGAACGTAGAATGGATTGTGTCCTTATTGATTCATTTCAGTGTCAAGGAAACCAGTCAACAAGATTGTCCATCCAAACCAAGTAAAATAATTTGACTGCCAGGAAGAAATTGCTTCCTATATGTCAATAGACACCTGCAGAAGACAGGAAATGAGATACTGGTCCAATGTCTGGCAGCTGATCACTCAGCCTACTAGCAACAACAAAATCTTATGCTAGATACAAATCTTGCTAAGTCTTCTAGGGAAAAAAATCTGTAGTAACAGAACGGGAATGACAAAATACTCATGAAATAATGGTAGTTCGAAATAAACTAATCATTCCATCTTAAATGTGGAATAATCGTAAAAGCATAAAATATTTCTGTGCTGGTTTTACTTGATAAATAATAAATCCAGACATTTTTTTACCAAGCCATAATTTAACTAATTCTAACCTAAATATTTATAATTAAGTATGATAGGAATATGTTTATATCGAAATATTTATTATTTCTAGTAAGCAAGAGTACCTGCATGCAATGAGAAAATAGTCATGCCTAAAACAATTACAGTGCAGGAAAAATATATTGTTGGTAATGTTAGCTGAAATGACAGCATATACACAGACAGTGTAATCTGAAATAGTGTTTCACTTCTTAAAAAAAAAATTTAAAACTATTTTAATAATCAGCTCAAATTTGAGAAAGAATATAAGAAGCACAATGCACAACTGATAGTTTGTCCACTATCCAGTAAAATAATACAGTTAGGAAAAAAAATGTTTTGTTAATTTGTAATGGAGAACAACAAATATACTTTTTTTTTTTTTTTTTTTTGTACACACAGACTGAGATAGCACTAATATAGCAATAGTTTGTACATCCAAAGTTTATAGTTGCTTCCATTAACAGTTCTAAGCCTTTTTGCTTTTTACTTAACCATTTTTTTTCTGATCTGAATTAGGGCTCCTGGGCAAATGAGAAATAAAAAGGGACTGACACTACAGTGTCAGGAAAGGGCTGACACTACAGATTCCTCTCTTGAACAATGCTTGTATCACCTACCAGAAAGAAAAGTGAATAAGAAAAAAATTACTGTTTATTATTTTGTGAGAGAAATTAAAAACAATAGCAAAATATATTTGTTGAACTCTGATAGTATCACTATTTAGTCATCTTTATACAGTATGATATTATTCTGGATTGCTTATTTTGTTTATATTCCAATTTAATTTGACATAGGTCTTGAATCTGTATATTAGTTAATGAATCCAAACCCACTAGAAATACAACATGAATAATCGCCAACAACTAGCAAAAATAATTAATTTCTATTGTGTAAAGGAAAAAAGAAAGTAAAACTCTGTATAAATTATTGCACTCTCTTTCCTCCTGCACCTTTGATGACTTATTTGCTGAAATACTGAGTTTCTGCTGAAATGCAGAGACTCTTCAGGAATCTTGGGGCAGCAGTTCCTGGATAAATTTGTAGTTTAGATCATAGTTATATGGGGTCGGAAAGCAGATATGTAGAAATTAGTAGTTTCCTAGGAATATACAAGGGAGAACTAATTTTAAACTTTATATTCACAAAAAAAGACTAAATCATGAATAAATGTGATTAGTTCTCAAACAAACCACCAGGCTCTATGAATATGTTCAAAAAAGTATTTCAGCACCTAAATCCAAGAGAATGATCCAGAATTAGAATGGAATATGTCAGCACCCTCCTTTCTACAAATAATCTTATTACTACTGCAAATTTCTTAGATATGTCTCAGTCTGGTACTATGCATATCCCAAAGTACAGCTGCCTGGGGAGAGCAGAGCATGGCAATGTTCAGCTTGTGTCTAAGAGAACTTGGGAATTATAAAGCAACCATCCTATCACCCGTGTCTCCTGAAAGGTGCGCTTCAGCGGACAGGCACCAGGATCCCCAAACATGCGTTGACAACTGTGTGTCATGCATGAAACACAGAAAGAAGCAATAAGAGATGCACCTACCTATATCCATATTTTTTAACAGAACAACAGGTAGAAGTGAGAGATTTGATTTCTGTAATTTACACCTCCTGGAAGTTCAATTCAGACATGCCTGTGAGGAGACAGCACCAGCTTTAGATTAGGTTGCAGGAGAGTCAGCAGTCAAAGATGTAAGAGTTTACAGCATCTAAATGTGTCCTTTTAATGATTTGTTTCTTTTCTGTATATGTTCATCACCGTGCTTTCCACTGGGAGAAAGTTATCCCTTTGTTTTTTTTAACTAAAAAGGTAATAAAGTAATATTTTGGCAGAACTACTTTGTCAATTAATATATCTTCTTCCTTTTCATCTGTTGACTGCCTGTTCTTCATCTTCTTGGAGTTCAACCTCTGGGAGATACTAAAGACCAGATTCCATAGATGTCAAAGATAAATGAGTCAACAATAAGAGATGATGGCATTTGATGCATTGTTAAATGTAGTCATTTCTGCATTTGTCTTATTTCTTCTTCATCTTTATCTGCTGGACCTAACTTATATTCAATTGCATCATTTCCAAATGATTTAAAGTTCACCACAAATCATAAGATTTTATTTTACTGTGTGCTAAAAAAAATTATACTTTTTTGTGCCTTTATGTTCAAATCTGAGGAATGACACAAGACAAAATGCTTCATTTCATTATTTTTTTAGTAACAGCAAAAATACTTGCATTTTAGCTTATAATACACCACTTTACTTGCTTTTGAGGTCTGAGTCCAGAAAACCCTTTGAGAATGTAAACTTTAATATATTGTATAAGAAAACAGTCATCTACTGTTCTTGAGAAACAAAGTCTTCTATTTTGTGTAATACCTGTTTTAGCAAATTAAAGACACAATTTTACTTACTTATTTGCCTGATAGATTGGATCTGCTATACAGACACATAGCAAACAAAGAGGCTTTACATGACGAATTTAGAATACTGACTGAAATATCCTCCATATATACCTAACTTACAGTATATATACTGTTGGATGAGTTATGTTGTAGAGATACACACAAAGGAACTTTGACTTTAAGGTTTGGTAGCTGAGGAAAATGATTTGCTGTTTTGCAGTTCCTCCTCCACACAATGAATTTGTTCTGAGTCTTTATCTCCACTTGCATCAGAGCACCCACAAAATCATTCAGATTGTTTCTAAACAGCGTTGGTAGCCACATTTCCTGCATTTCAGCTGAGCAGTGAGAGTTGCATCAAAGTAAATGTTGCTTTTTCTGCTATTTTCCTCCTACCTTCTAATCTGTTAATAGAGTTCAGCTGTTCTCTTAAACAGCATTTACCCTCCAAACACTATGTTGATTTCATGCATAAAAGGAAGATGTGTAAGTTGATCTCTGTGAGACATGGAAGGACTGCCAGAGGGAGTAGCTGTGAGTGCTTAGTCAGTGTTGGGTGCCATCAATACAGTTTTGCATGGAACATCACAGGAGTGGAATTAGACAACATGTAGACTCATGCCAGGTGCTGTTTGGACATTAAATTTTGGTACTGTAATTTGTAATTTGTATAGCTGTCTATTAGGACAGAAGAAAGAAAAGAAAGAGTTGCCACTTCAGGACACACTTTACTCTTGGTGACAAACCTACCTCACATTTTCTCTCAGACTGATTTAATGTAGTGGGTTAGAATTGCCAGGGCATTTTTAAGGACATGTAGCGTTTCCTTTATTAATTTTTTTTTTAAACAAAACTTAAACATTTTCATGTTTATCCACAAATGTTGTTTGTTCCTGCCCTCCATATGACCAGAACAGCAAAAACTATACTCGCTAGTTGGCTCACCTAAATTGTTTCCAAAGACAACTGCAATAATTATCCATTTGTCTTTTTTGTTCAAGTGTCCCAAATCCATTAACACAGGCTTATAATTCAAGGAAGTTGAGGAGAACTGGAGAATAGAGACTGGTATATTCAATCCCCGTTTTTACACAGTTGTCAATCTTGTTGATAAGAATTGTAAGATTACTCTTTCATTAATTATTTGTACATGTAGCTGTCTTCCCTGTACAATGTTCAAATGCGGGTACTAGATAAGGTTTTAGGTGTTGCAGTTCTGTAAGGACCTACTTTTGAAATGGTAATGACGGTAGGAATGGTTCAAACAGCAGCAGAAGAAAAATCAAGCCTTATGTTCAAACCTTTTCCTTGTTTTTGCTTTATATCTGTTCTTCTATATTAATTTATGCTCAGCTCATGTGTAGCACATATTAGGACTTTTCCAATCCTCAACATGGTTTTTTTACTGTTTTATCTCATAAACAACTAAACCAATGAAATAGTACTGAGTGAAAAGGTCCTTCAGAATTTAAGAAAAGGAGAATAAAGTTTCATTCTCTGGTGTATGCGTTTCATTCTCTTTTAAAAGAGCAACACAGATACATGCCCAGGATCTCCTCAACTCTCATTCTGTAAAAGAGAAAACTGTATAGACCATTTTCCAGGATTTTCTAAAAATTGGGTCTGTTATAGTAAATATATTCCACACATCAAGGTAAGGTGTTCTTTGAAAATTTCCATGTTAGCTGCATCATCCACACCAGGGTTTTCCTTGGCCTCCACTTTTCTCCTGTTGGAACCCAAGCAGTGGCCAGATGCAGTGGAGTGCTCAGGTTCTATAACAACACTAAATCCAAATACAGTTTGAGCTTTCCAAGGGCTTTGGAGAGTACCCTTGAATCTCACAACACAGTTGTAAACTGTAGTTACAAGCCCGCTTTAGTGTGCTAGCAGTTCTGAGTAGGTATCTGCTGTCAGATATCAGACACCTTTTTAAAACACCAGAGGAGGAAAAATGTCTCCATTCCTCCCTCCTCTGCCTGAAATTCAAGTATCTAAGCCCTAAACAACATGACTGGTTTATTTACAAAACCCAGATATATTCTCCAAGACTGTAAATTGCATTGTCTCATATTCTACCAATGTTTAGGAAAGAAAACCAATGAAACTTACACATTCACTAAATTTCTAAATGAAATTTCAAAGCAATAGTGAAGAGGGAGGAACTATAAGGATTAACTTCTGCCTATTAATATTACAAACAAATACTTTATACTAAATAACCCATACAGAAGGATTTGTGTGACTACAATTCATCCTTATAAAGAAAATTTATATTCCATAATGTGCTGTATATAACACTATGTCTAACAAAACAACTCAATTGTAAGAGTAGTCCTGCTTGCTCTTTTTTTTTCCCCAAGTCTAGCTAAATCCTTTTCAAAATTTATTATTTCATATTTTTTAAGCCTGAAGAAATACAATCTTTCTAATACTGAAATATTTTCAAAAGGCGTCAAACATGAGGATTTTGAAAAGTACTTCATGGTGGGGGGGTCCCAAAGAAAGACACACAGATCCTATGGTCGCTTTTGAAAATCTTGGCAATCTAATTTTAAAATTTTAATCTAATTTCCTGTGCTTATTTATAGAACAGAGCAAGCTAAGCCCTTTGTTGAACTGCAGCCATCCCGTGAGCTTATGTTATCAGTTATAAAAACGTACCCTGCCCCAATTTCACAAGTCCTTAATTACTCATCTCTTCCCACAGAAACCATTAACAAGTGATATGTGATACATATTTCTTAAAATATAGCATGAAATGCAAAGCAAAGTGTCAGGCTGTTCAGAAGCTATGCATATTTTGGTGACTCAGAACAATGCACAACAGTGTAAAGAGATTAATAAAATTAAGAGTTCATTTTCATTCCCAGTTCCAATTGGTCTTATTTAACTGCTGGGCTGTCCTAAGGTTAAAAATAAGCCCTTCTAGTTTTAAGCTCTTAAATTGTAGCTTTAATCCTTTGTCTCATTTAAATTTGATGGACTACATTAAAAGTAGGCAGATTATAAATATTCATGACTTATTTATTTATTTTTTAGATGTTACCCATTGCAAACCAAAGAGGTCAGTAAAATGCAATTTGATAACCTTCCACTGATTACTGAAATATATTTTCCACATTATCACAAAAAAATGTTCTTTAAGTTCTGTTTTCATATTTCAACTCATGATTTCCTCACAGAAAATTGATTTAGTAGCAAGTATTTTTAAGGAGTCCGTCAGACTGCAGATCATATTGTATTTGTTTCAGGGAAACAAACATGCTGTATATATTTAAGGAAGGGAGATATGTGATCTGGGTAATTACTGACATGGTAATCCTACCTCATGGAGATTTTAGAATAAATATGGATCATAGTATAATTAATTATATAAATCAGAAATGAAAAAAATTCTAAGTTCAGCAAAATCCAATCATGCAGGGTAATTGTACCTTTCTTGGCTAAATTAAAGGGTTTTCTAGCCAGAAAAAAAAAATGTACTAGCTGAAATATAGCTGGGCATCAGATTTACTGCAAAGTAATTCCTGTAGGAAGTTGCTTATTAGGTTAATGAAGCTAGACTAGTGAAAGAATTGTAATATGGGTAAGAAAAGAGTAGAGGTGATACTGCTCAGGGAAACTGTTAGTAGGAAAAGTAAAATAGTTACAGTGGTACTAAATTAACACAGGAGAGGTCCAGACTATCAGAGCAAAATTGACAATTGGACATTGAAGTAAAACAGATGGGATGACATGCAACAGTATGGTGTGGGGTTTAGGACAAATAGCAAGACTTTGCTGTTTACAAATGGAAATAATAGAGGAAGAAGATAAAGTTTGGTACTATTAATCAGTCACATAAAATACATGAACAAGTAATGTGAAGGGCTATTGAAATGAAAAATATGATCTGAGATTGTGGCAAATAAGATATCTGCAGTACAGAGAGGAAAGTAGGATTTCTGCTGCAGAAGACATTGGTGAGATCTCACCTCAAGTACTATTTAAAGTTTCTGCCATCTGTTTACCAGAAAGATGTATGGAAATGAAAAGAAGCTGTGGACCTGTAAAAAGAAGTGGACCTGTAATATCTGCCTACAGAAAAGGAAGAGAATGTTTAGCCTTACCTATTATATGCAGAATTGCTCACTTTCCCTAGCTCATGAGATGACTTTATAGTCTTGTAATTGCATTGAAGAAGTATTTCGAGCTGACTTAGTCAACCTCTGACATAAGCATGTTCTTATAGAAATCCTTGCCTCAGAAAAAGAATGTAGAATGTGTAGGCAGAAAAGTGGTGCTTACAAAGGTGGTCCTTACATTGTAAGGTTAATTTTTCTTTTCCCTGCAATCTCATAACAGTTTGTGAAAAAAGAGCTCCTTCAAGGAATGATTCAGAATACATACAATTAAGCTACTTTTCAAAATTGCTGAAATTGATGACGTTGATATTTCTGTGTAGTGTTTCTTCTTTTGCAATATTCAGACACTTGTATGTTTAATGTAAATGATTAGAAAAACTTTGGAGAACTGAAAGTTATGGTTCTCAGTGGAAGTTTCTGGTATATTTTACTGCCTAGCTAGTTGGGGAATGCAGACATAAGAGACATAGACATAGCCAGATTTTTTTTTAAGAAGATGAAGTGTGTCAAGTTTTTTTTATCAGCACACTCATTTATAGTAAATCCATGACCTGATTCATGGATGGACTGTATGAAATGTGAGCTGTTGGAATTGAGGGAATGGAATTTCTCCCACAAGAGAGAAGATGAGCTGATATACCATTGTAACCTACATCAAAGTGGAAAATGTGAAGCTGCATGTAGAAGTTAAGGGATACTTACACTCAGATCAACCACACCAATCTATATCCCCACCTCCTAAAGAACAGGATGTGAATCCAAGTGACGTTCTACCAGCATTTTGGATTAGATAGAAAATAGCATAAAGCTTAGTATATAATGTTTCTGTGCAGTCAATTATATATTATTGCCTTGAAAAATTTTATTTCTTCAGCCAAACTACTATTCTTTCTTCCACAAACTTTTCGGGAATAATTTATGTTGCAAGCTTCATTAGTGGAATTTTAATTTAACAAAATCTACTGAGTGTTAACAGACCAAGCAAATAACTGAGATCACTAGCTGGAAGTGTTTTGTTTTAAAGCATATTTTTATCAGGATATATATCAAAAACAAATAATCCTCAGGCTGAAAGTTTTTTATACTCTGGAGCTTTTTTTCCCATGAATACATGAGAGATTTGCCTTGATAGCTCCTATTAACACAAGTGGGAGTTGCAAGCCAATCCCCTATGCATTTTTTGAAGAACTTATCTCAAAGCATTGCCCAAAGCAAATTTTTATGATAGCTTAGCACCCCTGGGAACAGGGATTTATAATGGCAACAACTGAAAAAGACCATAATCTATAGTTTAGTGATGGGAATAAGTGTACTGTTATACATTTTCAGTTATTATGCTGCTGAACTTGAACTCCAAATTGTTTCCTTCTTGAAGAAATATTTGAAGTAGTTTTATTGAAATAGCTATTATAATGCTTTAAAGTTTCTAAAGTATTTTAATATTGTCTCAGATTTCAACCTTTCTTTCGATTCCCCAGTCAAACAACATGCATTAATAATAGAAACTATATAAAACCCTTAAAAACCACTATGTAAAGCAACAAACACTCTTGTAAGTGTAACTTTAAAATAATGTTTTCCTAATATCTATAAATTTAATCTATTACTGGTAATTTTCACTGTGATAAAGGATCTGACTTGTTCTTTGGGTAATCATCTCTGTTTTAAAAACTTCCAAAAGAAAATAAGAAACAGTGAAGACTAAGCTAAATGGCATGAGTAATGCTCTGCAAATTATCTTGTCAATATTACAGCCCAACATTTAAAACCCAAGGATGATAAAAGCATCTAAATTAGAAATCTGTGTAAGTTGGGTACTTTTAAATACCATTTGGCATGGTAAATGTTGCCATTTTGCAATTTTAATTTTTTTTCTAGTTTTCAGAAAATACTGATGAAAACTTAGCAAAACAAAGTTTCAAATGTTAATGAAACAGGTGGGAAGCTGGTAATAGGTTATTCATGGTCATGTTTTTGGATCCTATAGAGAGAAAAAGAATTTTCATAAAATACATAATGGTGAAGGTCTTTGTTTGTCATATGAAGTAAGAATTTTTATTTATAGAGACAGGTTTTAAAGAACCTTGAAAAAAAAAGGTCAAATTTTGATAATTTTGATCTAGAGTAATATATAATAGCATTGGTTTTAGTCTAATTAATGTACTTTCAGTATAGTGAATTTCTTTCTCTCACAGTTACAGAATCACGAAGTAGCCTCCAGCTGAGGATAGAAGAGACCTCTGGAAGTCATCTGGTCCAAACCCCCTGTTCAAGCAGGGCTTCCTAAAGACTGTTTTGCAAGATGGCTTTTGAAAATCTGTGAGGAGGAAGACTCCACATCCTCCCTAGGCAACCTGTGCCCCTGCTCAGTCACACTCCCAGTGAAAAAGTGATTTCTGATGTTCAGGCAGAGCTTTCTGCATTTCCAGCTGTGCCCCTTGCCTCTGGTCCTGTCACGGGGCAGCACTGAAAAGACCTCAGCTGTCCTTTTTGTACCATCCCTTCAGGTATTTACAGATATTCATAAGGCCACCTGAGACTTCTACTGGGCTGAACAGTCCCAGCTCTCTCAGCCTTTCCTCAGAGTAGAGATGCAGCCTCTTGTCATCTTTCTGGCCTTTTATTGGACTCTCACCAATATCCCCATGTCTTGCCTGCACTAGGGCACCCAAAATTGGGCAGAGTACTCTGAGTAGGGCCTCACCAATGTTGAGGAAAAGGGAAGAATCACATCTCTTGACCTACTGACAACATTCCTCCTAATGCAGCCTAGGCAGGATACCACTAGCCTTCTTTGCTGCCAGGGCATACTACAGGAATCTGAGGTCCTTTTCTGCAAAGCTGCTGTCAAGGTGGCTGGCGCCCAGGAGATACCAGGTCATGGTGTTGTTGCTTGGCAGGGTGCTTTGCTTCCCCTTTTTGAACTTCATGAAATTCCTGATAGCCCTGCACAATTCTTTGACAAACCAACCACTCCTCACTTTTTGTGTCTTCAGAAAACTTGTTCCATCATCCAGATCATTTCATGTTAATGTTCTGAGTGATCTTCTTTCATTGTCAAGTCTCTTTCCTTCTTTCTGTCCATCTTTTACTAGCTCTTTTGTGCTTCCAACAACAGGAGCTGTTGCTCTGAGCTCCCAGCAATTCAGGCATGTTGGCTGGTGTGAATATTCAGAAATAAAAGTGAATCTTAGACGGTGTAAGGAGGAACAGAAAATCTTAAGTGAGTGGCAAATTCAGTCTAGGTCATGCATGCAAGATGTAAAGGAAAGACTAAGTTAGCAGTTAGTTCATTACTTGTTGCCAGCTCATATGTATTCACACATAACACTCCAAACTGCACTATCCTTCCTGGTATCTCTACATAAGGTGCAGAAACAGTAGAGAGATATTCATCATCAGGTATTGAGGGCTTAAGACCAAAAAGTTTGAACTAGAACTGTGCTTTCTGATATTAGTAAATTTTTTACACAACTCAAATGGAAGCTAATTTATAAATCACTTCCTTTCAGAACCAGTCCTAGTAGAACAAAGATTAAATATGAAAAAAGAAAATAAATTGTGTACTCTCCTCATAAAAATGTATTGGGATGAATCAAACACTGATCAGATCTATTGCACTTACTGTACAGTTAACAACAATGATGAATTTGTACTGGAATCAAGTTTTAACTGGAAATCAGAAAAGATAAGATTATGACAGTATAAACTAATTTGGTCCACTAATATGAAATGTAAATTTGTGTAATGTCTAAAAACATCTGGAATAATTAGACTATATTAATGCATTGTTCAATTAACTTCCACTTGTAGGAGTTTTGATGCAACTGATGTGCTCTTTCCTGCCAGTCATTATTGTTCTAAAATGATTTTAACCTTTCTTTCATATCTGTGCAATAAGGTTGAATTTTAAACAATGGTAAAAGCCAGGTAGTTAATTTGGTTTTGCTTCAATAAATTACTCCCTCACTTCTTTGTCAAACTAATATGTGAGCTGTATGTTCTCTAATGTATGCATAAAATGACACATGCCTTCAGCCTAAACATAGATACTGTTCCCTTCCCTAGTATTAACTTCATATAGTATTAAAAAAGGGTAATCTTTCTAACAAGAAACTAACAGATTCCAGAGTTTTTCTATAATGACAACCATATTTTTTTCTCTCCTTCTAACAGCCAGATGAATAATATAAAATATTTTGTCATAATGAAGATGACCAATCTCTTTATCGTTGAGTGCTTGTACTTATACAAAATGTGATGCACACATCCTTTTTTGCTGTTCTGTATTTGTCTGAAATGGATTATAGGAGATTCATTTTTCTTGGTATCTACATTAAAGTAGAATACTACATAAATAGAAAAATCCCATTGACCCTAAATATATTTGCCGCACTATTTCATATTATGGACATATTCAGATTTCATTTACACTAGCCTCCCCCTAGGAAAGCTTCTCACCAAGGGAATACATTGAGAAAGAAGCACAGCTCACTGTAATGAAAAATCAATGTTAATATATATCCCATACTTTCTGGGAATAGAAAGCAAACAGGTTGCTGTCCGTTTTGAATAGGTGCATAAAAATGTTGTATGCAAAGTTATCTGTCATGAGTGTTCTGTATTCAGAATAAATATTTCTGAATTGTTTTAAACATAGTTATATTACTTCTTGTACCAGTAGAATCCCAGCTTATTTATTAAAACCTGAGGGCCCATCACATGGTAGGTAGTAATCAATAAAACTTATGCCAACTGATGTTATTCTCTATGTCAAGTCATATTGCTACAGTTCTGTCTCTAGGATGTTACAAAGCGGTAGCTTGTTTGCAGTGTTCTTTTCTACCTTCTTGGCAATGACTCAGGAAATGTTTCTCATAACTATAGCAACTGGGAAAAAAAAAAAAAAAACAAACCCAAATCATATTTCATTCATTTCTAACAAAAGACAAAAACCCCACACCAAAAAAAGCAATAGAAAATTCTGTTCTAATGCACCATTACTGCATTGCCTCAGATGCATTACACAAACTGAATAAATTACCTTCTGGTAAGAAACTTGCATGATCAGTCAGTCACATCAGCCAGACCTGACTAATCTAAGCAAACAAACCAACCAACCAATCAACCCACAAACTATATTTGACATTGTCAGATCATCTGAAACACTACAGCACTCATCCAGATTTACTTGGTATTTTAAAGAATGACCTAGATTTTATATATAAGATTTTTTTATCTGCACTGAGGAAGCTAAGGGAGAGAGAGCTGTTTGGAAGGAAGGAGTCATAAGAAGAGAATCATCAAGGATGATGAGGTAAGTTTTATGGTAGAGATTCATGAGGGAATGATGAGGCCAAGATAAGTACTGTCCTTAAAATGCACTATTGCCAGTTCTATGACTCTTCAGGGATCAGCTGTTTAAAGCTGGTTTTGTTAATCTAATACTTATTTACATATATCCAGAGACAGGAAAGGATTTCTGTTGCCATTTGGTTTTTGACAACTGGTCTGCTATTTGGTTCTCATACATTCCTTCATTAATGTCTTGGACATTGCAGGAAAAGAAGACAAGACATCAGGAATGTGGTTTAAGTAGGCCGTGACTTCATAAATAACACATCTGGGAACCATCTGGAAATGACTCGTCCAGTGCAGGTCATACTTCCTTTGTAATCCATACCACGTGGTGGCAAACTGCCATCAGTCCTCCACCCTCCTAACATGGCCTGAGCATCACTCCTGAGATCCATGGGCCCCCTTCCCCTGAAGAGGACTGAAAAATAAAAAAGAGGCTGTATCTTAACTCAAATGTAGCCCCAACTTTCTTTGCAATCTTCTGTTCCCTTCTAATTTCTGTTTACAGTTTATCATAAACTGGAATCCTTAGTCAATAATTACCTTCACTGGAAATTTGCTGCAGTGAGGCAACAACTTTTCTACCCCAGCCAAATTCCCACACTATCAATAATTGCTTCCATTAGAGCAGCCAGCTCCATTATATTCCTTCTCAAGTCAGAAATTGGAATAGAACCTGGAATTCTATTGAAAGCACACTTCAAATGAATAGTTACCTGATTTTTCTTTTCAGTTAATTTATAAATCAGCCAAATTCCTCCTGTGATCACCTAAACTTTTTGGTGTGGTGTCCTGAAATCACAGTCATTTTGCTGTAACATGATCTGGCTGTAGGTATGACCTCTTGTCCTAATCTCAATTCTGCCATTATTTTCCCCTCCATATGTTATCAAGATTTATCTTCATCCATTCATATGGCCACTCCCTCATCCTGAATGAATCAGAGCTACCTCCTGACTTCCCACTATGCTCTTCATTTGGGCTAACGCCTACCTGAAAGAGAAGAGATGAGCTTCCAGAAGAACTGTATTCCTGATGTAAAGCCAAATGCACACCATTAGCCAGACAATATATTTACTGTCTGACATACCATTGTGAAAAAGAGGCTGAACATGGATATTACTGAAACTGTCGCCTCTGTATTCATGTGTCATCTCACAGGCATTATCAGCCCCAACCCCAGTCTTCTTGGTTACTATTGACATGCCAGCTTCAGATTATTATAAAATCCATTTAGAATGGACGGGAACCCAGTTTGGGATGATAATGGCTGTAATACCTGTTCTTTGACATTGACATAAAATAAAATATTCTTTATGAATTAACTGCCTTCCATGGAAAGCAACAGTAGCATGGCGTCCTCATCACATGTGAATAGTTTGAGAAACTCTTACATTACTATAATACAGAAATTTACTTTATTCTCATAAACAAAGGAATTGTAAGCTGAAAAGGCAGCTTTTCTTAATTTTTCATGTGTCTGATTTGTAGATACCTAGGCCAAGGCTCTACTTGAATTCAGTTTGGCCAGTTCTTGAGAAATTCTGCAACTATCCCAACCTTAGACCTACTTAAATTCACATAAAGTTTCTCTTAGGCTGATATACTCCTAAAATAATGATGATCAGTACTAATGCAAAATAAAAAAATGACACCTTGCCTTGTATTCCAAAGATAAAACCATGAAACAAGGAAATTTTTTAATATTTCAGGACAGATTTCTCCACTTAGGACAGGTGAATAAAGTTACGCATACTTACACACTTCAAGATGTTTTACATGTTGGCAAAATTTCTACCAAAATCAAGATTCCAGAGGCAAACTGTAAATAAATAGGCTCCTTGCTGGCAAATTCTCTATCTTTAGCTCTTTCCCTCTTTGATTGATTTGAGAAATATTTATCTTATTTTTAATTATTTCTAAAAATCAAATTACTACCACTTACGCAACTGGGAAAATTTACTTGCCCGATAAAATATCAACCTATGTCAAATGGCTGTTATGAATGACTGCAGACTTACTCTTCCATTTAAAGTTGAAAAAATCAGGATCTCTTGAAACTAAGTACCCTATTTCTTGTTCTATCTTTAAGAAGAACATGGGTCTTGTCATTACATAAAACACACCAGATGGGAAAGTATCAAAGTGACTACCCAAAATATTAAAGGTACCATATCTGTAGTTATTTTTATTTAATACTGCAGTCATCTTAATGATTTTAACAGTACTAACAGCTTTAATGAGTATTTATCCTAGTCTGCAGCTGAATTAACTAATTCTTACACTGAATAGAGAAGGCAATTCACTATTTTTCATTCGTGGACAGTATCCTAAACTCACTGGCCAAAAGAATATAAAGGCAGCAAACTTTTGTCTTCTTATGAACTCTTAAACTGAGGAGAAGTTCACTATGGTGACTGCTTTCATAAAACCTTGAACTTTAGCCAGTCCACATATATTGATCGATATTCACATTAGTGTACTTCTAAGAACCTGCATATCTTTTGGGTTCTCCTGAAACAACCTGGAGTTTTTACTAAAAGGTGGATTTAGACAGAAATGGTCTTAACAATGTTCTAGCTCATCAGTGCATGAAGGTCAGTGAAGAAAAAAGAGTGAGTTAGACTCCTGGCCCCTGGGTGATGATGGCAAATAGACTTTCAAATTTTGTCCTGCTGGTGGAGAAACAGACTTTAATAGACCTCTAATCCTTTGGACACACAAAAGCAGATAAACAGACAAGAGTTTCTGCTCCTTGTCTTTGTACAGCAGCTGCTTCTTCTAGGACTAGTCAGGTACTGAGAGATATCTCCCTAGAGCTACAGATACATATGTGTATATATAAGCAGAATGTCCTCAAGGGAAACCACTCCATGGATGAACAGGAGCCAAGAAGCTGAACCCTTTAATTCAAAGGCCACCTACTTCTGTCTTCTCCATGCTTGGGAAGAGGCTAAGGATTCAAAGAGAAGGTGAGTTGTTGCATCCTGGGTTTGGGTTCAGATTAGGAGTTCTGATCTTTGTTAGTTTGCCGGTTCTGTGTACCCTTGTGCATCCCCCATGTTTCCCCCCACCACAGTGGCTAGCTCCAGGCTGCCTGCCATTGGAGTTTCCCCCTGTCACTCTTGTAACCACTCCCTGCCAACTCCTGAGGATTCTGTGCCCGTCACCCCGTTCCCGCAGTCCCACTCGCCCCAAAGCCCCGTGTCCACCCCTGCCGGGTTCCCGTTGGTTGCCGTAGTACACGTCATCACCATGGCATCTGTATTCACTGGGCGGGAGGACTCCCCATCCTCCCTGTCCCACCCCTGTATCATCCCGCTCCCCCCCACGGTCCCGGCGCCATATTCGTCCACGTGAGGTTGGGAGCAGGCTGCGGCTTCTCCATCGCGGCTCTCGTGGCCAATAAAGCATCCAGCCGCCACGTGGACGGATTTGGACATTTTCCCTGCCTCTTCGTTTCCTCCCTCACGCCGACGGCAAAGCGCGGCCAGCCCACCCCTGGAGCATGGCAGCAGAAGCTCCCGGAAATCGTGGCAAGCCCCGGCCTTGACGAGAAGCCGAGACGCCCAAGCCGGGGACTCGAGAGCTGACCGGGGCCAAGAAAAGTAACGCACTGCCGCTGTGGGTTGAAAAGATGATATAAAAATCAAGTGTCTGTTGACACAGATTGCTTGCTGAGCCTCTGAAGATGTGGAATGGGTTCTCCAGATGGACAGTGCACAAGGCATCTGTTACAAATGCAAACTTTGAAAAAAAAATTTCTAGCATTTTGATTCAGAAGCTTTCTTTTGTTCCTAAAGCTTCATATATTTATATCATTCCCTAATTGCTACTGAGAGAATGTGCTTTGAGTTGCAAACTGATGAGAAGAGCAATAATTAAGAGGGTATACCAAGTACATCTGCCTTAAGCAAAAGTAATTTGCAATGCTGAATTAATGCATTCTTTGTCTATCAGTGATATTTGGTGCCACATTTTCTTCTGTTATTGTTTTGGGCATATTTATTTATTCTGACTGATTCTGTCTCCCCAGAGTAAGCTATTTCCCCAGTCTCACTTTCTCTTTTATTTCCTGAATAAATGCAAAAATAAATATGCCAGGAGAATGCCTCTCTGTGATACTCTACACAAAATCAAAAGCCGTTTTTTTAATTGCTCGCTATTTACCAGTAACTCATAAAACACATACTTGACGTGCTGACTGTTGTCTGAGATGTAAATTTTTTTTTTAATTAATTTTTTAATAAGCATTATTCTCCTCCTAATTTTATCCATTTCAAACTTATTGTCCCCTATCACTTCAATAAGCTTGCTTATGATTCCAACAGGCATGATGATTATGAGATCAATTTAATTTTTGAGGGCATTATTTAGGTATTACTTTACCTAAATATGTCTCCTGAAGATCTTTCCATCCCACAGATTAGCAAAGGTTAAATCTGCAACAGGATTTAGGTGTTGAACTGCAGATCACTGCAATATTTTTGGTATCCTACCACCATCCTGTTTCCCAGCTCAAGGCATGAAGTGACCTGGCATCTTTGCAGTTGACTCAAAGCAGCTAAAAGTGAGTGGAGAACCCTCCACTTGCAGGTAAGGATATACACAGACTGCTTACAGCATGTTTCACAGAGAGAGTTAACTGAGTGTGGATTTAGACTGCATAAAGTTCTTCCTTCTCTTCTGGAGTCACATCTGGAAGCCCGTTCCTGAATGAGGCATCTATACCAAGACCTACATTTCCTGAAAAATAAACACAGTAGGGAGTTTTTGGTTCCATTAAACCCAGCTGCCTAGTTAAGGCAAATCTGACTCCTTTAACTACATGAAAGGATGTAGGTGATCTGTGTTTATCTGTGTCCTTCCATGCCCTAGTCAGAGCCTGTTGGGATAGTACACTAGACATGAGGGTATAGTAGATTTTGGGGAAAACAATCCTAGTTGCTTTTAAAGCCTTTCTGTATAAACTACTTTCATATTCACTTGAAGGAAGGAGTAGGAGATGGATTTCCCTGGTGAGTGATTTAACCACCAGGCATTCTAACTCCCTCTCTGACCTAATGAATATTTCATATTTTATTCCGTGGAACAACATATTATGCAATCATTCAATTAAGCACTGTCTCATAATGCATATGCACAAGGTGTTATTCATGAATAACACCACTGAAGCTGAGAGGCTTGTTTTGTAAAATAAAAAATGCTGTTTTCATTATTAAGCACTACATCTTTATTGTTCTGCTGTTGAAAGCAGAGTTCACGTTTGGAAACAGTGTATCAACCAGCCATTATTGAAAATATCACTAAAACCCAGTTAACTTCCAAACTAGAATGGAGAGGTTTAGAGAAAAAAGATCGTAGTCTTTCTCCATTGCCTGAAGCATCTCTACCTCTCTTTGAACATACAATAGCTTCAAGGAGAGGGAAGACAAGAAATGGAGTCCAAAGAGCAGAAATTCCAAATTTTTGGGTACAGGAACCCAAATGGGAAGCAGGGATTACAGAAGACAGAAATGAGTGAGGAAAAGGAGAACAAAGAAGAAATGAAATTTCAGGGGTGAGAGACCATTGTATGACAAATATCATGTCCCCCCCGCCCCCAACTGAATAAAGAGAATTGGTGCCATTGACTCATCCTCAGGGAAAAAGCATAAGGGGAAGATGAGTAAATTTACTTGCCCCATAAAATATCAACGTATGTTAAATGGCTGTTATGACCAAGAAGATCACTTATCTGGCAAAACTATTTGCTGTTTTTTAGGAACTTAGCTTGCCCTGCTTCAAAAGAGCACAGATCAAGACTGAAGAGGCCTAAGAAAAGGAAACTACTTGCCTTAGCAAGTGTCAGAAACAGAAGATTTTGAGACCCTGAATTAAATAACCATGCTAGAAAATTTTTAATTTTGCATAAAGCTTGGATAATATTTTTTAAAACACATTTAGTGCCATCTACAAAGATGTGAACCAGGCTTTTAACACTATTCTAAAATGGATTAAAATGCACTGGAATATGTCACAGATGGGTATGCTGGGATGGCTGCAGGTAACTGGACATACCTTCTGGACTTCCTAAACACCCTCAGTGCTCATGGAGCTTGCTGAACAGAAATGGCACAAGGGTAGGTAGTCTGCACTTGTGAGTCTGCCACATGAAAAATGTCAGATGTGAGTTGGGCTAAGAAGCCATATTAGAGTTTGATTTGTAGTTAAGGGAGAGGCAAGGGGAAAGGAGACAGTGATGGGGATAGTAAGTGGGATCAATCTGTCCTTTAGCTCCTTAGGTAAGGTAGCAGAAGGTCATGCATAAATATCTGTTGCTGCTGACAGGGCAATTAAGGGGCCTGATTCCCCATTACAGGAGCTCTGGCACTTCAGGAGTGGGATTTGTGCATACAGGAACTCAAGGAAGAGCTATGTTTATGTGTTTTCTATAACTCTTTTGCTTAGAAGGTAATTAAGTCTTTAAATTTTCAAATAAAGACATATGTTTATATGCAATTTTGACCTTGTAGGAAATAGAAAAATTGTGACAGTAACATCAGTCAATTGCAATCATGCATTTATCATTCAGCTCCACCATGAAGAGACAGGGTAGTCAAATGTTTATAAACTCAGCTATGGTTGCAAGAAGATACAAAAATATAATTTTAAAGTCAGTTTTCTCTGTATTTTCATAGTATGGTATTACTAAATGCTGGCATGAAATCAAAATCTCTGCTTTTTCCATTCTCATTCCTATACTGCCTACTTTAAGTCATACTAATTTGCTTTTTCAAGTTTTAAAGTACTCTAACCTTTTGTTGTCCTCTTTCAAAAACAGTCTGCTATAAAAAGTTCATATTGATCCTCTGCATTAATCCTTGATGAGAACTCCCACATTGAGCTAGTTTGGCCAAATTTCCTTTCCAAATTAAGTTACTCAAGGTCAAAACTGCTCCTGTTCAAGCTACTCTCTTAAAGAATAATGTACAAAACTAGACTTTCAAGACTTGTGAACTTGGACTAGAAGTGTTGCTACAAGTCCCTAAGTCGTTGTGCATTTCAGTTTTCATAAAAGTTATGCACTTCAACGGCAGAGAACTAAAACCCCCACAACTCTCTAATAAATACCCCATGACTGTGTTACGTCAGTCAGCACTTCTTGAAAGTTTCAGAGAATATATTATCTTTTGAGATAGTGTTGCAGTGCACGCAAGACAAGCTAGAAAAAATGGCGATGTTATCAGTGACCATCTAGAATCCAGAAACACATTTTAGATTGTATTCAAGAGCATCACAACTTTGGTGTACACTTAAGATGGAATGCAATTTTTTTTAGGGTTTAATTAGAGTACTTCAGAAAGTGATCAAAACTGAAAAATCCACAGTGCCTTGACTAATTTAGTGAATTTTTATAGCTACAGCTGTAGGCACTTCATGCAGGTGAGATTTAGTGCTAAGTTTATCAAGTCAAAGGAAATATTTTCTTCACTGCATTGATTAGGATCTTTCTCTCTAATCATTTAGTAGTCAAGCCTCACACCATCAAGCCTCATGCCATTCTGCACTGTATTTCTGGGATGCATCACTATTTCCTGAGTGATGCTTTCTCAAGGAGATGCTGTTCACTTTTACTGTGTAAGGTCTGTGGGCATGGGAGCAAGGCTGAAAAATCCACAAAGTAACTGGGTAGCAAGTAGTTTGGCATTGAAATTATATTTAGGAGCATAATTTAAGAATGTGATTTTTGCATTAATTAGCATTTAAGTTCAGTTAAGGCCTTTAAAATTCTCACAGGCTGTGGGCCCTCTGTTTCATAATTATGTTCACAAAAAGTATTCTAGTTATAAGAATAAAACCAGAATCAGACATTCAGAAAGAGTAAGGATTATAATCTCCTCTCAGCATATGTATTTACAAGTACCAATCTTTTTTCCTCCTAAAAATGAGCTAATTTGCAATTAATAATTTACTGTTAGATTCACTGTGTGTTTAATTGTAAATATTTTATACCATCTATTTAATGGAAATCTTTTTCTTGAGCTAATTTTAATGTGATTTTGTGCTACACTATGAGATGGACAAATTAGTTTTGGCTGTTCCTTTGTTCATTTTTGCAGTAAAACTCTGTTTTTTATTGACATATTGAATCACATTAGAACTGAAACCTTTTCTGCTTTTTTGGGGGGTGAAAAGCCCTTAGTCAGTATTTTCATTAAATTTAATTTCCAAATATCTTAGAAATAGTCTGACTGTTTCATCCTTCTTTTGTGCTAGAATAGGAAAAAAACTCTTCTCTTTGTATCTCATCCTGTCACCACCACTAGTTGAGGTTAACATATTGTCTGTCTACTTTTAATAGAAACATTCCTCATGTATTCTAACAAATCACGTATATCTGAATTCTACATACAAAGCTGTAATTCCATTGAGAGTTTGCAGTGACATTGATAAATGATGTCACCAGAACCCTTTGCTTGAATTACAATCTTAATTATGTACACCTGGGTTCTTAGTATTCCTTATATTATTTCTGTCATGGCAATATCTTGTCCTATTCTTACTCTGATGCTAATTTGTTTTATCAGTAGCCAAAGCACTGCCGCTTAGCAACGCCTTTCCACAGTGTTTAAATGACTGTAAATTTCTTCATTGTTATTACTGTTTTAAAAATTGAGTGCTGCAGTAAACAAAAAGTAAAGTCAATTTTTACATTAAAATGATGCAGGTAATATGTAAAGTTTTTGGGAGTTGTTTTTGTTTTCCACAGAGTTTTCTTATTTAGGACTATCCAGCATTTCTGAGTGCTTCTAGTTGTTTCATGTCTCCTGAGAAAAGAAGAGCAAAAAGGTTTGGTTACTCTGTTATTTTTGTGGGAGAGGAATTCCCATATGGTTGAAGGTGGGAAACACTGTGTATCGTAAGCCTGAAAATGAGAAATACAAGTTTCTTCTAGTTCTCATTCTCTTGGGTTTTTTTCTATATTCACCTTGTGAACCTAACCAGGATTACTTTTGTCACAGAAAATATGAGAGACTCGGCTTTGAGTACATGTGTGGCCAATGGAATCCCTTTAAGAATGATCAATCAGGCTGTGGCTTGCTTTGCTCCGGAAGCCCCTTGAAGAGACTGGCTTACAAGAAAGGTGATTAAAAGTTCCCAAATCCAATCTATCCTCCTAACATTTTAAAAATATGAAGAAAGCACAGAGTTCCAGGATATAATTTGTATCTGTTCATTATGTTTATTTAACTTGAAGAATTTATGTCCTATCTTGTACAACACACAGTCACACACTTGCAAAAGAGCTAAATGCTAGCGCATTACTTTTGAAATTGGTCTTTAGTCAGGCAAATGTATTAATGATCTGGGTCAGGACTGAAAAAGAACTTGGAAGATTTTGGTTCTTATTCCTTTTATTCCATTCTCGTCTTCCTTTTATTCCTTCTTTTTTTTTTTTTTTTTTTTTTTTTTTTCTTCTAAGCTTTCTCTTACTTCTGTAAAACAATCTGAATTGTACCCTCTAGAAAAATGTACATTTCTGCTTCCTACATGGCCAGATTGGCCAGGACTGAATATTGACACTTGTCTTCCCACCATCACTACAGATCACACATTCTTATTTCTTTCTGCAACAGCAATCTGCAAAAGCCTGAAACAATAGGAATCAAAATGCTCTGAATTTTGGATGACTCTTTACTATAATATCAGGAGAAAAACTTATAAATAAAAAGTATTGGGGACAGAAATCTGGACAACACTATCATAAATATAATTCTTCTAGCAATATAGTTTTAAGCAAATATTTACTTCTCTTTTAATTTAGTCAGGATGACTAGTGTATTTCTGGCAGTTATTTACTTGCATACAAACAACCACATACTCTCAACCCTACATTAAAAAAACAATTAGTTCTTGTCTCAACCCTCTGCCACTGAAAATTTTTACTTAGATTATTTTTCTTGCCAGTTGTTACATTCATCTTTACAGTCTCAGTTCTTTTTCATGAGATAAATAGGTCCAAATGAGCCTTTGAACTTTTCCCACACTGTTTCTTTAGCATTAGGTCTGTTCTGATGGCTCTTCCTGTCCCAGAAATATATGACAAGTTCCTTCAGAAAACATTCAGTCACTCTTCCATTCCCTGGAGAGACTGTAACTTTTATGGTTCCATAGCCTCTAAAATGCTAATTAGATCCTCAGCAAACCATGAGTTTTAATTCTGAACTTTGTAAATTTCTCAGTAAATCCAGCTTCTGTCACTAATCATGACCTTCTGGAAACTGCACAAGGCACCACAACAATGAAGAATACTGAAAACTCTTGGAAGCTGGCTCAAAAAGCCAGTGCTGTCAGGTCAGAGAAAATCCAAGCCTGCCTTTACTTTGCTAATCCTTTAAACACTTGGATCAGTTTTCAATAATCTTTTTCACACTTTATAGGGATCTGCTTTTCAGGTTTTGGCATCCAAAGCCTGCTTTGACTTCAGCCAAGGTTTGAATTGCATGTTAGTTGTTTGAAATATACCATAATACACCAGTTTCCATTCTGCTATCCCTTACATTTTTGAGAGTGCATAAAAGGCCTTTCTTTTTGTGCAGCAGAACATCTGAAGAGTATTTTTTACTCCTTAGTTGATATATATGTATGTGCACACACATGAAAATTTGTGTAGATGCTCTTAGTGAATGACATTTTTTTTACTGTCATTCCAAGGTCTGAGTCATGCAAGTTATTGCCTAAAATTTGGAGCCCACTCTGAAAAAAAGTGACTCAAATAAATAACAAGATGAAGCACAGATACTGTTATAAACTGCTGGCGAGATTTGAAAAAGGTAAGCTCTTCCTGGTTTACTAGTTTTTCTTTGGTCTTTCTGTGATCCTCAGTAAAAAAAGTGAGAAACTAGGGGAAAATTATTGCTGGAAACTTAACATACATGGCCTACTAGGCAGAGTTTAATCCACATAAGGTTCCTTAAAAAGCAGTGAGCCAATAAACCTAAGTTAAATATTTGGAGTTCAGACACTTAAAGCTCCATTGAATTAGAAGTTTTACAAAATCTCAGTGCTAACATACATTTCTACACCTGGTAAAAATTCATGTACAAAACTGACTCATGTTAGAGAGAAGAAGCAGGGAAATAGATTCCTGTGGTGGTGATCCAGCTCTGTAATTTTCCTATTAAATTGTGTTTGTGGAGATGGAAAAAGTTTCTATGTAACTAGAGAACCTAATGGGACAACTTCCTTATTATTTTAAAATTAGCTTTGTCATTGTTGAATAGTGCTTAGGGGTAGCTCACATAGAATAGGTATGGCCTGGAACAGAAGTAAATGAAACTGTCCCTGAGCTGCTTATTTTAATCGTTTAAATGGGAGTTAAATCTCAAGCTGTGTTTTTCTTCAAAGACTGTGAGTTAAGACCAACAAAAGTAGGCACATGGACTTGTATGGCTTGATTTCTTTCTGTTTATTGTGAGCCGCTAACTGATTTTTCTTTTTTAGCTCAAGCCTATTTGCAAGTGGGATCCAAACAAAGGTGTAGAACTGACCAGTGAGTACTTTACTGCACATTCTTAACGTCATTTAGCTTGAAAAGAGTTAGTTTTTTCCCCCCGTATTTCTTCTTTCTCTGTCTTTTGTTTCCTTTCTCCAAAATACACTTCACCTGTCTCCCCATGTTAGAGTGGACTCTTCCTTACACAACAGATTTATTTTTATTCCAATGTTGAACGGGATCCTAATTAGATAAGGGTCCCTTTAGTGTTCTAGTACTACAAAACTTTAATAACAGCAACAGCTGATCTTGCAATCAAGCACTTAAGACCTGTTCTTGGACATGAGATGTACATAAATTCCACTGAATTTAAGAGTTTTAATTTGTCCATGCCCATCTCAGGGGAGTTGGAACTAAATAATCTTTAAGGTCCCTTCCAACCCAAACCATTCTATGATTCTAAGAATGCTGATGCAGATGTATACTTGAAGAACTAAATCAGATTTTATACATTTTGTCTCAAATAGTTTGCTTCAAAATTTTTCAAGTTCATCAATGAGGTTTTTTTTTTTTGAGGGGGGGGGGAATGAAATCTCAAAAGCTAATACTTTAAATTATTTTTTTTAGTAAGCTCTATACAATGACTAAAAAAAACCCAAAGAAAACAAAAAAAAACCCCACAAAACTCTACATCAGTCAGCATCTTAGAAGACAGATTTTCTCATGTCTCTTTAAGATTCTAAAATAAAACAATAGGATACAAAGAATACATTGGCGAGTGGCCCTTGCCCTGACCATAACTGGGATGCAGGCTTGCTCACAGTCATCACTCAAAGCTGAGCCACTCTCAGTCATACTGGGTGGCTGCTCCCTCCACACTCTTCTATCTGCATTTCCTAGGGGGAAGAAAACTATTTCTATCCCTCCTGGTGGACTCAAGGTGAAGGAATGGGAAATGCACTGCAAGCAAATGTCTTACAAAAATGGACAGACAATGCTATTATACTTTTCTCTTCCCGTAAGTCATGTGTTTGCCATTTTCTCCAATTAATGCACGGAACAACTTCTTTCGTCCACATTCCTCCTCCTACTCGTTACAATTTCTCCACCTTTGTGAGTCCCAAAACCAGAGGCCCTGTCATTAATCTTCTTTCCCTAAGTGTTTAGGTCCATGAGATCTGGCTTTAATTACCAGCCATGAGAAGAACTAATTACCCTGGCCTAACAAAGACAGGATGACAGAAGGGGGGTGGTATTGTGAGAATCTGACAGTGCACATCTTGGCATATTAGATATTCCCATTGCTACTTCTCTGTCACTTGAAAAGAGAGATAAAAAGACAAGTATGCAGGAGTTACTCCAAGTTTACAAATGCCTCCAAAGATACCTCCGTGGGAATTTAAGTTTGCCTTGTGGGAGTACTTGTAGAGTGCAAAGAAAACAGATAGCACTTCCAACAGTGAATGCATAATCATAATGAGTTGACCAGTGACTCAAAGCTGAGCTATGCAAGCCTAAAACAAGCATTACAAATGTGGGAGTCTATAATTCTCAATCAAGAGACAAAAGTTTTCACTCCTTTGAATGTAAATAAGCTACTTATCCTTCTGTCAGCTGAGGTTGGATGTGGCCACATCACTTCTTAAAAGTTCTAATTTCCTGTAGAATTGGGTTACTTTCTAATACATTTAATATCTCAAAAATATACTCTTTTTAAAAAATAATCTTATTTAGCATGGAAGACTGGAACACTGACTTACAAATAAACACTTTACATTGAACGAAGCTACAGCTTGTTGAAGTTAAAGCATTTCAATATTTCAGTCAATAAAACCTGTTGTTTCTCCAATCCTTCTATGTACATAAATGAATTGACTGGGTGATTTAAAGTATCAAGTGTAACACAGGAATAGCATTTAAAGGGAAGGATGTGTATGGCAAATTTATGTTACTTAGTAACTGGGACAATAACATTAAAAATTAGAAGTGGAATGGGAGCCATTCCAGGAAAAACACATAATGTCTGAGCTTGCAGCTAAAACATCTTGCAGAAGGCTTGAAAAAGCAGAAAAGGTTGTAACTTCTCTAGAGAATCTGGCATTCAGCTATTGGTTTTGGTGGTTATTGGGCTTTTGGTTGTGTTTGTTTGATTGATTGATTTTTTGTGGGTTTTTTTTCTGACTGAGAACTGTGGCATAACACATCTGGCACAGATGTGGCATGGTATGGAGTTTCTGCCCAGCAAGTCGTCAGCTGTGCTTCATCTTTCCTTACTCTCATAGCCCATACTGCTTCATCCTCCACTCTGTTCCAAACATACTCAGCAGTTCTTCCCTAAATGGCAAATCAGGGACATTACTGATGCTTGGAAGACCCACACTGACAGGTATCATCAGTCATCCCGTGCTGCTTTTCAATTTTAAGGTATCTGAAGTGGACCTTTGGACCACTGAAGTGGTCCAAAACCTGGTGTTAGCTGGGCTTCCAAAAGCAATGTCTCTGTGCTAATGGGCTGCTCTGCCTGGTTTAAAAGATGCTTCTTTCTACCTGGTTTTAATGTTAATTATGAAAAACAGCGGCTCTTTTATTGACCAGAATGGTATCCAGCAAGCCATTTCCTCCAAAGTCTAAAGTCTGCAGAAGCTATCCTGCTGTGCCACCACACCCAAAGCATTGGATCACCCTAACTCAATTGCTAGGTGGTTTGTGCTACATTATTAATTACTGCAAAGCTTTTAAAGTTGATTTACTTCAGTAAGATTTTGTTCCATTTACTATGATTCATGACTCAATCTGTGATGTAGAATTAATAATTTTTAATTGTCATAATAGTTATAGCACCTATGTTATGAGAATTAAAAAAGCAATGGCTATCTGGTGAATATAATTGGGGTCTGTATTTTCTTTTATGGATTTTGTTAGAAGGCCTACCCTTTGAGGGATGCTGTTCAGAGCATTTCATTAGTTTGGAAGAGGTAGGGGAGGGAGTCTGTATGACAAATTATCCTGTGGGGTTTATACATAACATGAAAAAAAGTTGCTTCATTAAAGTTCTTAGTGTAAATTTGTTTTGGGTGGTGTTTTTTAAATACACCTAAGCTGCCCAGATTGCATAGAGAAACTATTTTCAATTCTCCTGATGCCTCCAAACAGGCAAACTATGTTGAAGAGCTGCTATGTTTATGTTACAGCTGACTCATCATGACTTTCATGCACACATAAAAGTAAACAGAAAAAGTTTTGTTGATTTGCTGAGTGCTGTGCAATCCTTCATGTATCTGAAGCCATCATCCATCTGAAGTTGTCTACAATAAATATATTAAGTAAAATTACATTAAGTAACACATTATCTAATGCTTTTCCAAGTCTTATCAATA
>NC_071571.1:124028799-124031855 GCF_024509145.1 Vidua macroura | reverse complement strand
CTGCATATTACATGACTGTTTAAATACTAATGTCAACAAAATCTTTTTTGAACAAATAATGACTTATCACCATATACTTTTCACACCATCTGTTCTAAAACAATTGTGTCTCATTGAAATGGTGAGCTATTCCAATAAAAACCCTAAGCAATTTGATCAGGGGAATTTTATGCAATATTAACAGGGTCATCAGACAGACAGTGTGGGTAACTACTTGATAAATATGTGTAAGAAATAAAATAGCAATTATAGCAATTAATAGCTACGGGGTAAAAGCAAAAGAAGATCTGTGTTCTGGCAAAACACCAGAAGATTATATAGATAATTGATTTTAAATGTAGATAGCATTTTTTCACCCTAGCTGGTTCTAAACTGGTATAAACAGTCTCTGTGAAATGCCTACTATATATGGGGTAGGGGAGAAATAGAGCAGCTCTTTAATGCTCAACAGCAATGCTGTAATACATAGCTTTGGAAAGGAAATGAAGAACACCATTTCTCTGTGGAAACAGGTGGGGAATTTGGGGGTGCAGAGTATTTTTACCCAGACTGATTTTTGGCTAGGCCATCAGCTTTAAGAAATTTGTTCTCATAAGTGTGTCATGAAATTTCTGAAATTGCCATAGGCAGCAAGGATATGTCTGTCTTTGCAGTAACACTATGTAAGCCACAGAGTTTCTGCTAATACATGTTGCACCCCAGAATCTGTAGAATTTCGAAAAAAAAGGGTCCCAGAAGGCTGTGATCCCACTCCCTCCTAGTTCTCTGATTTTCTTTGGGAAGAAGCTGTTCAACTAATATACCAAACTAGCCTACTGATGCTTGAGTCCTGACAGCACATGTTGTGGAAGAAGGGTCAAAAAGCAGCCCCATTACGTGGTGCAGGAGTACTAAACAACACCACCTATCACTTTAGTAAGAGTAAACAGCTTGTAGATGTGTCTATGAATATAAATTCACTCCAAATAGCAGGGAGCAGGCAACCTACTGTTTGAAATAAGAATGTGAGCTTACAAATCACCCAATATTGAGGGACTTTCCCCATCAGACCCCAAGCCAGCAGATATCAATGATAAACAACAGCATTGTGGGCCACTAAAACACGGTATCTATTCCTAACAGAACTCATGGCAACCTTGCTGAAACCAGTAATATTATTGTTTTGGCAAAAAATAGTTTAATTCTCACCTAACCAGACAAATTAGAAGAGGATAGGTTTCCAAGAAGGCATTTTCCCCTTGGGTACAACCAGAATGTAACCAATATAAAAAATATCAAAAAAAAAACCAAAAAAAAAAAAACCAAAAAAAAAGCCCAAGGAAAAAAAAAAAAAAACAACAAACAAACAAAAAAAACCAAACAAACAAAAAAAAAAAACAAAAAAACCAACCAACCAACCAAACAAACAAAAAAAAACCAAAAAAAAAAACCACATGGGTTTTACTTAAGAATGTCTTTCCTTGTATGATTTGTGGAAGTCCTACAATATTTTATCACTGTTGTTCTAAGTTAGCTGATTTAAGGTTCTTTGAGAAGCTTAAATATTAAAAAGGAAATGAGATTCCTCATTTTCACAATGTTCTCAATCTACAGGTATATAGTATGCAAAATCTTCAATGCAAGTACCTACCACTAAGCTAACTGGGAAGTTTATTGGGAGGCTCTGTTCTCATTTTCAGTGGTATCTTTTTATATCACCATACATTCTCCTAAACATCAATATGCTTTTAAAAATTTGTTTTAGAAGAACAAGCTAGTTCTGTCTTGTTCTAACACATCAGTGCTAATTTCTTAGTTAAACATTATCTGTCACATGAACCAGTCACCCCTGAGGGCTCACTTTTGTGTGAGGACTATTCTGTAGGAGTATTTTCATTAGGATAGATTCCCTGCCTAATTTCACCACAGTAATTAAAAAAAAAAAAAAAAAGTTACATGTACAGACACGCAAACCCTGTGTTTTGAAGGTGCTTGACTGTGTGTCAAGAAAAAATGGCAAAATACAAATTCTTAGAGTTAATATTAGGCTTGTCAACATGATATATGTGTTTTACAGGCTATTTAATCTTTCTGATGTGGAAAATAATACAAAATATAGAATCATGACAATTAAAATAATTCCTCTACTTGTAGTTACAAAACTTCGGATATCTGTATTTTAGAGACACAACTGAAGGCCATTTAAAATTCTGAATTTATTATAAACATTGTGCATTTTGACATTGACCATTTGCCACACAGCAAATATTTCATTTTTATAATTTACATGGTATCAAAGGGAGGAGGGAGAAACAATTGTTAGTAGGGTGAGGCACTTTGTTTTCTTTGTTGCTGAAATTATATGAAATCAGACAATTTTGTATTCTACCTTCCAGAGTAACTTGTAATAACTTTTAAATTTTGGGACTAGATGGAGCCTAGAATATGGAGCCTATATTAGATGGAGCCTAAAATAAGGAGGAGGCCTTAACTTTCAAGAAAATCGGGGCATTTATACACAAGATTCTGGAAATAAAGTTGGCTCATCTTGACAAGTATCAACTCTCCTCTCCAGATAGTCTTTATCTCTGCAGAACTCTAACTTTCATAAGAAGGAACATGAAGATCAAAGAGCACAGAACAATGTTCTAGCAGTTAGATTCAAAATCTTTTAAAAACATCCTTTCAAGGGAGGCTCCAGGAGACCCATTGCTTGAGTCATTTAAATCTAAACTGGACAAAACTTCAGAGAGTACACTATAAAGAGCAGTTTTGGATGAGTGGGGGCTGTGCAAGGTGATTTAACAAATTGTTCCCATTCTTAGCTTCTGTGATTTTGCTGCGACTTCTAAAAGATACAAAATACACAGAGCTTCCAAAATGGTTGAGCACCCACGCAATGGGTTAAGCAGATATCCAAGTAGAGGAATTATTTTAATTGTCATTTTAGTCTTACATCTTATAGGCCTTGTTTCAGTTATGCCATAAACCAGGGCTAGGCACAGCAGATATATTATGAGATTATGATTCACAGTGGAATGCTACCTCAAAATATCAACGCTATTGTCAGACATTTC